>NC_080743.1:28594621-28897651 GCF_020826845.1 Diceros bicornis minor
AAGAAGAGGGTTCTTTTTTAAGAGAGAGGATTTAAGCATAGTAGCATACTAAAAGGAAGGAAAAAGGAGAGATTTGTAGAGAAAAAACCCACAGTAAGATCCATAGGATTAGCCTCAAATGCCTTCATATACAAACTACATGGATCTTTATAGGCCCAGCTGAATCTGAAGCTTTTCTTCATTTGGCTCAGCAGGAAGTTTTTCTTTCTCCTCTAATTACCCATAGTAGCTCATATGTCTCATGGTACTTATCACATTCTCTCTTGAAGTATATGATGCAACAGTGTAGTTCTTATGAGCCATGCTGTCTGGGTTTGATTCCTGGCTTTCCCACTTACTAGCTGTGTGATTTTCAGCAATTACTTATTCTTTCGGTACTCAGTCTTTTTATCTGTAATGTGGCATGATAGTGGTAGCTACATTATTCTTATAAGGATTAATATTTGTAAAGCTCTTAAACATTCATTTTCCTTTTACTAAATTGTAAGGAACCTATTCTTTGTATTACTTAACATACCCAGCATAGCCCGCACATATAATAGTTCAGAATTTTGTTTTTAGAGGAATTTGTCAAATGATGGTTAGCCATTTAGTGTAAGAATCCAATTGAGAATCGTTGTGTCTACACGTATATTGTCTTCCCTACGGTGATACTCAGACCCCAGTGTAGGACCAAATGCCAGACAGCTGTATGGTACTAAACCTTGATAATTTTAGCTGGGAAGATTTGGGCGGGGATGTGGGATAGGAAGAGTGAGAATTACAAGTGGAAGTGGGAGGAAGTAGGCAACAGGCAAAAAAACACTCTATTGTAAGTGTTAGCATATTATTTAGTTCAAAAAAGCTCCTAATGGGAGTTATAAATACCGGCTGGAGCAGTCAAGGCTAGTCACCATCTAAGCAGTGTCATTTGATTTCTTTGAGCAACACCAAACCGAGGTAGCTTCTGTGACTAGAGTTTTAGTGAGTGGGAAGAAGTAGGATAAACATGATAATTTGGATGATTGGGAAAGGATACACCTCGATTGGCTGAGGGACTAAGGAAGAAGAAAAAATAGATTTTTACTCTCGGGCAACTCACTGCCCATTGCCTTATTTTGCCTTTTCCCTCTAAATTTTTTATTATTGGTCTTGAGGAATTCTTAAACTGCTGGGGAATCGCTAGAGCAAGAATGGCCAATATTGGTTTTATCCTGTATGCCTCCTAGTGTGTGGTACTAAGAAGGAGTTTCATGGGGAGGAATGCCTTGATCGGTTAGCGGTGTCTCCCATAACTAAGGAGAGGATTGGCTAGCGAGCCCATTCCCTGTGGTACCTCCTATGCTTGAGACTGATCAAAAGATGGGTGGGTTACCTAGGCAATAGTTGTATGATTGATGCTGTGATGTTTCATTATATAAAAAAAATACTCGCAACTCTGACATTTTTGACTGGTAGCCTTTGAATGTCATAACTCAAATGACTTCTCGTTCCGTCTATCCATTTAGCTTGACTTTTTTTAATTGAAAGTTTTCTGCAATATCATGGCCTTCGTTGCAGCCCTATTTTGCCCTTTAAATGGGATTTGTGCTTAGTGCCATAGCTCTCTTTAGTGCACACCTAATTCTTTGTATTTACTTTATTTTTTCTATTAATTGACTTTATTTTTTAGAGCAATTTTAGGTTCACAGCAAAATGGAGAGGAAGGTACAGCAATTTCCTGTTTACCCCCTGCCCCCACACGTTCATAGCCTCCCCCATTATCAACATTCCACCTACAAATGCTATTTTTGTTACAATTGATGAGCCTACATTGACCCATCATCATCACCCAAAGTCTACGGTTTACATTAGGGTTCACTCTTGTGTTGTACATTCTATGGGTTTGGACAAATGTATAATGACTTGTACCCACCATTACAGTATCATACTGAGTAGTTTTATAGCCTTAAAAATCCTCTATGTGCCACCTATTCATCTCTCTTCCTCCACAACCCCTGATCTTTTTTCTGTCTCCATAGTTTTATCTTTTCCAGAATGTTCTATAGTTGGAATCATACAGTGTGTAGGCTTTTCAGAATGGCTTCTTTCACTTAGTAATATGCATTTAAGTTTCCTCCATGTCTTTTCATAGCTTAATGGCTCATTTATTTTTAGCGCTGAATAATATCCCATTGTCTGGATATACTACAGTTTATTTATCCATTTACCTACTAAAGGACATCTTGGTTGCTTCCACATTTTGGCAAATACGTATAGAGCTGCTATTAACATCCATGTGCAGGTTTTTGTGTGGACATAAGTTTTCAGTTCCTTTGGGTAAATACCAAGGAGCACAATTTCTGGACTATATGGTAAGAGTATTTTTAGTTTTGTAATAAACCACCTAATTGTCTTCCAAAGTGGCTGTACCATTTTACATTTCCACCAGCAATGAATGAGAGTTCCTGTTGCTCCACATCCTCACCAGCATTTGATGTTGTCAGTGTTCTGGATTTTGGCTATTCCAGTAGTTGTGTAGTATCTCACAGTTGTTTTAATTTGCGTTTCTCTGATGACATATGTAGAACATCTTTTCATATGCTTATTTGCTGTCTGTATATCTTTGGTGAAGTGTCTGTTAAGGTCTTTGGCCCATTTTTTAATTGAATTTTCTTATTGTTGAGTTTTAAGAGTTCTTTGATATTTTGGATAACAGTCCTGTATCAGATATGTCTTTTGCAAATATTTCTCCTTGTCTGTGGCGTGTCTTTTTATTCTCTTGACGGTATCTTTTGCAGAGCAGAAAAAAAATTTTTTTTTTTTTTATGAGTAAGATTAGCCTTGAGCTAACATCCAATGCCAATCTTCCTCTTCTTTGTATGGGATGCCGCCACAGCATAGTTTGACAAGCAGTGCGTGGGTCCAAGCCCGGGATCTGAAACTGTGAACCCCGGGCCACTGAAGTGGAATGCGAGAACCTAACCGCTATGCCACCGGGCTGGCCCTCTTTTGCAGAGTAGAAAATTTTAGTTTTAATGAAGTCTGGCTTATCAGTTCTTTCTTTCATGGATCATGCCTTCGGTATTATATCTAAAAAGTCATCCAGGTTTTCTCCTATGTTATCTTCTAGAAGTTTTATAGTTTTGTGTTTTACATTTAGGTATGTGATCCATTTTGAGTTAAATTTTGTGAAGAGTGTAAGATCTGTGTCTAGATTCATCTTTTTGCATGTGGATGTCCAGTCGTTCCAACACCATTTGTTGAACAGACTATCTTTTCTCCATTGTATTGCCTTTGCTCCTTTCTCAAAGATCAGTTGACTGTTTTTATGTGGGTCTATTTCTGGGCTCTCTGTTCTGTTCCAATGATCTATTTGTCTGTTCTTTCACCAATACCACACTGTCTTGATGACTATAGCTTTGTAATAAGTCTTAAAATCAGGTAGTATCAGTTCTCCAGCTTTGTTCTTCTCCATCAATACTGTGTTAGCTATTCTGGGTCTTTGCGTCTTCCATAAGAATTTTAGCTTCAATTTGTCGATATCCACAAAATAATTTGCTGGGATTTTAATTTTAATTGCATTGAATCTATAGATCAAGTTGAGAAGAACTGACTTCTTGACAATATTGAGTCTTCTGTTGAGGGACATGGAATATCGCTCCCTTTATTTAGTTCTTCTTTGTATATTTACTTTCATTTTATCTGTTTTGTAGTCTTTAGAAGGCACTTTTTCTGAGTCACTTCAGAAGTATTTTACAGTTTTCCTGTCCTCTTGGATTTATTTACTGTTTGTTCTTCTGTATATTTTACTTTCTAAGAGCTTTTCCTCCCATGATGCCCAGCAAGATGTGATATCTGGTATTGCATAGCAAAATTGTTCTTAGAATTAAACTAAATTACCTAATCTACATAGTTCACATCCATACTATAATGCAACTGCTTTCTCAAGAATTAGGGCAAAAAGTCTTATTGACCATATAAAGGAAATACAAGAGAATTATAGTACATAATTCTGCCTTCCAGGAACTTGTAGTCTAGTTAAGAAACCAGACTTAAACATATGAAAAGTAAGACACTTAGATAATAATTCTAGTATATTAGGTCATAGAGGAGTAAATGATTAATATACATTAATTGTGCAGACAATGATAACTCTGGAATTTAGAGAAGGGAGTGATTTACTTTATTAGGTTAGTAAGGGAAAACTGTATTGGGCTCATGGAATTTGAACTTAGTCCTGAAATATGAGTAAATTTTGGATAAGAGAGAGATTAATCCAGATTTCTTGTGGATGAGTTTCACAATACTTTGTCCTTTAATTTTTTTCTTTAAAAATACTTTATATGAATTATTTCCTTTTAATTGTATTTTCTATCCAATGTAGTTATAATAAACACTTGAAAGTATTTGACATATCAGTTGCCTTCAATTTTCGATGTCTATGTTTTTGTCACAGGCACGCTGATTTTCAGCTGCTGCAAGAAGGACAAAGGTATGGTTGAATCAATATCACTTACCTTCTATATATTCGTGTTAATAGAAACATTAAGAGTAAACCAGGTGATATGAGCTCTTAGACTTCCTGTGCTGATGCATTATGTAAGTGCCCATTCTAGCCCCCAGAAAGAAATATTTGCCTTGTACAGCTTTTTCTTTTGTGATGGTAAGATGATGTGTTTGATTTGTAGGATTTATTGTACAGCTGTTCCTACCAAGGAAGTCTAATTGAACCTGTTGAAATACGACACAAACACAGCTTCCATCTGAGATGCTGTGCTTCTTTGTCAACTAGATTTTGCCAATTACATTTGTTGAAAGGTTTTTATAGTCTTCTTTTATAGGATTTCAAAACATTAATGTATCAGTTATTTAACTATTTGATGTGTCTAAAGTATTTTAATGTGTCTAAAGCATTAATAAAAGTTCCAAGTTGTGATTTTTTTATCTGAACTCTGCTCATGGTGTTGCTTGCACAACCGTGACCATCTCTCAAAACACGTCCTTTTATCTCCCAGAATAAATTTTCCTGGTTATTAGTCACTACCTTAGTTACATGGAATTGAGCACAAGGGACAGATACTTATTTATTGATGTATAGCTTTAATTTATAGCTTCAAAGTAGTATTGAAAAATATAATTACCTTAAAATTCCAAGAGAAAGTATGAAACTTATAAAAGTTGAATTGTTCTTATTTTTTTGAAATTTTACTTACTTCAAATATAAGAGACAGTCCCGTGGCTATATAGGCTAGATTCCAACTAAAAAATGATATGTAAGGGGCCGGCCTGGTGGCGCAAGCGGTTAAGTGCGCACGCTCTGCTGCGGTGGCCCAGAGTTCGCCGGTTCGGATCCCGGGCGTGTACCGACGCACCGCTTTGCAAGCCATGCTGTGGCGGCGTCCCATGTAAAGTGGAGGAAGATGGGCATGGTTGTTAGCACAGGGCTGACCTTCCTCACAAAAAAAAAAAAAAATGATATCTAATACTGAATAAACTTGTCATCTTTTTTCTATTCCCATCCATAAACTTATTTTCAACTCTGGTTTTCTTCTTCTTCTTTACTCTCCCCTCCCAGCATGCTTCTTTTTTTTTTTATTGCTGCATTATTTTATTTTTTTTAATCATTTTTAAAAATTTAATAGCCTTTTTGGGGGCCAATTTTAGGTTTACAAAAAAATTACGTGAAAAGTAGAGAGTTCTCATATACCCTGTCACCCCCTCTCCCCCCGACGCACGTGCTTCTTGACCCAGAATCCTTCTCATCGTGATCTTTAAAGTTCTAATATGGGCATTGGCTTGAGATAGGCCAACTGCTCACCTATCCTTCTTTATCTCAAGTTTGTATAGACAGAGCTATTCTTTTCCTTCACTCTTTCATAATTCTTAATCTTTCTTAAACCTAATTTGAAAATTGAAGAAACGTAGTCAAAGGGAAAACTGTTGTCTTTTATGGTGTTAGCATTGTGTTGTAACTGGATTTTCAAATATAACTATGTCTTTCATTGATAAATGTTGATTTGCCAACTTTATTTTCTGCTGTGACTTTCTTGTGTTTTTCATTCTGTGGAATTTTCTGTATAACTATCAACCAGAATTGGAAAATGTTTAAACATCTCTTTTTATCTTTCAAAACCTAAAGCATTTCTATAATATGTATTTTTTTGAGAAACCAGTATAGTGAAGTTTTCAAAAGAAAACCCTTTTTAAAAAAGGATATATAAAACAGTCAGAAATGGAGGAGGCAGAAATCAAAATAATTCAGTTGGATGGAATTATCAAATATTTTTTTTTTCTTTTTGCTGTATTCTTTTAACACTTTTAAAGTAATGGGGAAAAAAGACAAGGAAAGATGGAAGGAGAACTATAGCAAATAAATAAGATGTTGAGAAATTACAGAATTATAGCCTTCTTCTGAAGCATGTATGTCTGTGTCTGTGTACAAGCTTATATAAATATAGGCCCATAAATAAGGCTTTGCCTAGGGAATAAAAATTTCTACCTTGAAAGTTACCAAGTATAAATACAGTGGGACATTTTGCTTTTCCGTTGTAGTTATTTTGTTTTTTTTCTCCTTCTGCAGTGGCCATTCTGGAGAAGAAGTACTGTTATGCAGTAAAGCCATTAAGACATCAGATATTGACAATCCTGGCCATTTTGAGAAGGATTATGAGTCTAGTTCTTCTAGCACTCATAGTGATAGTAGCAGTGATAATGAACAAGACTTTATTTCCTCCATTCTACCAGGAAACAGACCAAATGCAACGGGTATAAGGCCACAGCTGTGCAAAAAAAGCATAATGAAAAAGAAAGCTGGTCAAAAAGCTAACTCCAAAAATGAAGACAAAGAACAGACAGTAATAGATGTCACTGAGCAGTTAGGCAGTTGCAGATTAGATAGTCAGGAGAAAGCTGTTGCTTGTGAACTTCCTTTACAAACAGTGAATACTCAGATTTCTTCAAATAGTCCTTTGCAAGAAAAATTAGAAGCCTCAGAAATTTCTGAAAATAAATACAGTAGTTCGAAAATAACTCTAGTAGGTATAAGTAAGAAGAGTGCTGAGCATTTTAAGAGGAAATTTGCCAAATCAAGCCAAGTTTCGAAGTCAGCTTCAGTGCAGCTGTGTCCTGAAGTTGCAAAAGCAAACTTACTTAAAGTCCTGAAGGAGACTTTGATTGAGTGGAAGACAGAAGAAACTTTGAGGTTTTTGTATGGCCAGAATTATGCTTCTTTGTGTCAGAAACCTCCTTCAGTTCCTCTGGTTAAAGAAGAAGAACTTGATGAAGATGACATAAACTCTGACCCAGATAGTCATTCCTCTGCCTCAAGAGAATCTCAGAACAGCTTGGATGAGTCTTTACCTTTTAGGGCCTCAGATACAGCCATTAAACCACTGCCAAGTTATGAGAACTTGAAAAAAGAAACTGAAACATTAAATCTAAGGATCAGAGAGTTTTATAGAGGACGATATGTTTTGAATGAAGAAACCACCAAATCACAAGACTCTGAAGAGGTATGTCTTAATGATGATGAGTTTTCCATGCTGCTAACATATGGAACTCTCACCATAGTAAATCTTGGAGTAGGAAGAAGAAAACTGAAGAGACAATTGTTAAATTTGCAGAAAGTTTCTTTAGCCTTTCAGTCTTTTGGTTTAAAATGCCACCTCCAGTATTGGCATTACTATTTTCCAAATAAGTTGAAGTTTGCCCACAGAAAGTTTTCATAAATGCATAACGTTTTTCTCTAATGTAGAAATAGTCTAGAATTCTGGGACAAAATTTTCTTTAAAACCTAGTTCTTCATATAGTATGTAGACTCTCTGAAGAGGCTTGTTTTTTCTTTGTTGTTAGGTATTTCAGATTTCTACATGGGGTGTGTCTGTGTTTTATTTCCAATGGGACTATATGCAGTAGAGTAGACTTACTAGTTGAATAGTAAAATATTTGTCTGGATAAGACTTGGCAAGTATGTCCATTTAAAATATTAGAAATGAAAATAATATAGTAAAGGAGACTTATTGGGAAATAATGGACATAGGAGAAAATGGAAAGAGCATATTCAGGTAGACCTAGATTTGAATATCTGCTCTATCATTTTCACTAGCTGTATAAAAATTATAGTTAGTCTGTTGATCTGATTGCTCCTCTGTAAATGGGACTATAAATAGCTTCCCTTGCTCAGTTGTTATGAGTTTTAAAGATAATGTATGAAAAGCATTTATCACAGTGCCTGACATATAATTGGTACTCAGTAAATAGTAGTTATATGTAGAGACTGAATGTATGCCGCCGAGATTTAGGGAGGTTCTTTCAGTATTTCTGTTACCATTTTTGGTTGATGAGTAGTTTGGGAAATGAAGTCATTTGGCTTGAAGAGGAGTAGGTGATAACCTTGTTTTTACCACAAAAGTTTGTTATTAACATTTCTGGGTAAATGTGGCTCTAAATTTCAGAACCCATATGGAGATTTAGAAAGAGGATGAAAGTGGAAATAGAGTAAACATTTAGAAATTTCTTATATTTCTACAGAATGTTACCTAGCCCAGCACTATATTTGAAATCACTTCAACTGTTTTATTAGATGGTATCTGTAATTTGGAGAAACATTGATCTCTGTCATTCAGCTGCATAAACCTACCTTAGTGCATCACTTGTTTTATCATTTTTGTGCTTATGAGCCTTAAGAAGGAAAAGTTAATCCCTGAAATATGACTGTTCCTCTGTTGTATAACATTTTAAAACTTTTTCATTGAAGTATAACACAAATAGTAAATGTACAGCTCACTGAATTATCACAAATTAACACACCCGTGTAATCACTACCAGGCCAAGAAATTTGAGTAAACCAGAAGCCCCACTAGGTATCCTCCTAATCATTACCTCTTTCCAAAATTAATGACTGTTGTAATAGCATAGATTAGTTTTACCAATTTTGAACTCTATGTAAATGGACTCAATCAGTATATATTCTTTTGTGTCCAGTTTATTTCATGCAACACTATATCCGTGAGTCATTTGTGTTGTTGAGTGTAGCTGTAGTTCATTCTTTTATTGCTGCATAGTATTCTAATATAGAAATATACCACAGTTTGTCTATATGATTGAGCATGTAGGCTGTTGCTGGTTTGGAGCTCTTATGAACTTGCTTGTATATGTCTCTCTTCTAATATGCATGCATATCTGTTGGGTGTGTATCCAGGACTGGAATTTCTGGGTCATAATGTATGCATATATGCAACTATAGTAGATAATGCCAAGCAGTTTTCCAAAATGGTTGTACTAGTTTATATTCCACTACCACTGTATGAGTTTCCATGACTCTACATTCTCATCAGTACTTGATATTGTACCTTTTCACCATTCTGGTTATAATACATTTCTCTGATGATTAATGAGTTAAGTACTGTATCATTTGCTTATAAACCTTTTGGATACTCTCTTTTGTGAAGTGCCCATTCAAGTCTGTTTTCCATTTATCTATTGGAATATCTAGGGGTTTTTTCCGTACTAATTTGTAGGAATTCTTGATGTGTTCTGGATTCAAGCCCATTTTTAGTTATGTGTATTGCAAATATCATCTTCCACTCTGAGACTTGCCCTTTCACTTTCATTAATGATGTCTTGAGTCCGGTTTATTAATTGTTTCCTTTAGTGACTTCTTTAAGAAATCTGTGCTTAGCCCCGGTTATTTCATCTTCTAGAAGCTTTATTGTTTTTCCTTTCACATTTAGATCTCCGTTTGATCTGGAGTTGATTTTTGCTTATGGTGAGGAGTATGGATCAGATTTCATTGTTTTCTTTTGGGGAGAGGTGTTTACATTCAAGTTTGAGAAGCACTATTGATTTTGGGTTTCTTTGTTTTTTGGGGGGGAGGTTTGCTCATTTCATCAGTTACTGAGAAAGGTGGGAGAGGTGGGTCGAAATCTCTCACTGTAATTATGGATTGATTATTTCTCCTTCTAGTTTTGTGAATTTTACTTTTTAGATTTTAAGACCATATTATTGGGTGCAAATGTAAGAGTGTTATGTCTTCCTGGTAAATTGAAACCTCTTAGCGTTATGGGGTAACCGTTCTCTACATTGTTTTGTTTTTTGCCTTATAGTCTACTTTGCTGATGCTAGCATTCTTTTATTAATATTTTCAAGGACTCTCTTTTTTTATCTAGGCTGATAATCTTTGTCCTTTATGTCAAGAATTCAGTCGATTTACATTTAATGTCATAATTGATATATTTGGGGTTAAATCTACCATTTCACTCTGCTTTCTGCATGTTTCACCTGTTTTATGTTTCCTTTTGTTTTCTTGCTTTCTTTGGATTAAATATCATTATTCCGTTTTTTAGCCTCTGTTAGCTTGTTTTTATACATTCTTTTACTAATTGTTAAGTGGTTACCGCAAAGGTTAAAACCTGAATCTTTGTCTTATTAAAGTCTAATATAAGTTAGTACTTTTATTGCTTCCTGGACAATTAGTACCTTAGAAACTTTAACTCCATTTACCCCCCCTTTGCTTATGTGCTCTTGTGTATTTTTATTCTCTCTGTATTTTAAACCCTAGAAGACTATTTATAGTCAATATTCAGTTGGATTTGCCTAATTAATTACTCTTTCATTGTTTTTCATTCCTTCCTGCATCTCTATTCTTCCATCTGGGATCATTTGCCTTGGGTCTGAAGAATATCCTTTATTTCCATGAGTGCCAGGTTGCTAATGATGAATTTTCTGTTTTTGTTTGTCAGAAAATTCTTTATTTTACTTTCACTTTTGAAAGATATTTTCCTGGGTATTGAATTCTAGGTTAGCGGTTATTTTCTTTCAGCTCATTGAAAATATTCCCTTGTCTTTTGGCTTTCATTTATTTCTCTTATTGCTGCTGCTTTGAAAATATTGTTTTCTTCCTTTAGCTTCATTTAAGATTTTTTTTTAATCTTTGGTTGACATGAATTTTAGAATGCTTTGCCTAGGTGTGATTATATTTGTATTTATTCTTTAGACTGTTGTAATACTTACATCGGTAACTTGATTTCTTTCATCAGTTTTGGAATATTCTCAATTATTATCTCTACAGATATTGCTTCTGTCCCATTCTCCCTTTCCTCTCTGTCTGGTACTCCAATTACAGATATGTTAGTCTTTTTCACTCTGTCTTCTATGTCTTTTATATTCTTTTGTGCTTTGCATTGTGGGGGTGGGAGGGAGAGGGTGTTGGGTGTGACTGTGCTTCATTCTGGATATTTTCCAAGTCAGTATTCTCTCTTCAGTCATTTCTACTATATTATTAAATCTATCCATTGAGTTCTTACTTTTAAATACTATATTTTTCAGTTCTGAGATTTTCATTTGGTTCTTTTATATTGTTTCCAGTTCTCTGCTGAAATTTTCAATCTTGTCATTTTTCTTTGAATATATTCTACATAGTTATTTTAAATAAAGCTGATAACTTTATTATCTGAATTCCCTAGGGGTTGATTTCTGTGGGCTAATGTTTCAAATTTTGATTATATTGTCTTGTTTTCTTATTATTTTATTATGTGGCAAACATTGTATATTAAAAATTACAAGATAACTTGAGACCCAGGCTGATGTTATCTTCCTCTGGAACAGATTTATGTTTGCTTCTGCCAGATGATCTGTAGCAGTCCCAAATCACCTTAATCTAGTGAGGGATTAAGATATTTTGAAGCTGGGCTTCAGTCCCTGTAAGAGCCAGTCTGTTTCCTATTCATTCTTACTGCTAGAGTGTGGTCCTTCTAAGTCCTGGTCTCAAGCTTGGGGAGGGTTGCCAGTACCTCTCCTTTCTTGGCATGCCCCCAAATCTAATGTTTATTAGAAAAACAGTGCTCAGGTTCTCAGTATCTAAATTGCCTCTTCTGGAATTAGTCAATGCTCTCTCTGGAATTACCTTATCCAGAATCTCAGGCAATAATTCTTCACTGCCTTGTTAGCTCTCTGATGCTTTCAAACAAATATGGTTTTTTTCCCCAGCTTTTTCAGTTCTCAGCAGGAGGGGTGGCTTGTATTATCTTATATGCCATTTCTAGAAATGGAATTCCCCATAATATATTTATAGTATTTTCTAATTTTAATCTTTTATTTTCCTACATTTGTATAGCATTTAGCAATTTACAGAATCCTTTCATATACATTTTCTCATTTAATAAAGAAGGGATTAGTATCCCTATTATACAGATGAGAAAACATTCTTAAAGAGGGCAAATGACTCATGCAAGTTCACATCAGCCTAATGACTTAACCGATACTCAAATTTAAATGTTCTAATTCTTAAGTCTAGTTTTGGTTCTACCATACAACAGGTGTAAAGTTATGTGTTTTAATGTTTATTCTTATCAAAGAAAGAATGTAAATTTATGATTTTTTTTTTTGTTTTTCTTTGTTTAAAAATGTGTTTCAGAATGATCCCACCTTTCCACTGATAGATTCAAGTTCTCAGAACCAAATTAGAAAACGCATCGTACTTGAAAAATTGAGTAAAGTGTAAGTATGTAATTGTCATCCCACTTTTATAATATTTTAAAATTAACTTGGTATTTGTGAGTTCGTAATTTATAGGTGTTATCCTTGAATTTTGAACAGTTTGAAAAATAATACGAAAAGTTTACATGGATTTTTTCACCTAAGAAATTTAGCTTTTTAAGATATCCTACCAAGGAAATATTGAAATTAAGTTTTGTGTAGAAGACAGAGAGGCACATAATAAAGAGGAGGGTTGAGCTTATGGAAGTAGAAAACCAAACTTAATAATCCAGTGAAGGGAAAAAGTACCAAAGCTAGACCCATTTTAATACTGATTTGTGGTAAATGTGTCACATCAGTTTCACATGTGAATAAGACTTTATACAGTTTTAACGGTCTGTTAACTCACTCTGCATACATATTTGTAAAATCATTTCACACTCAGCAACTTGAGTTTTTGTTCAACTTTGCACTTTAGTTTGAAGCTTCCCGTGGTGGAAATTATTATTCTTGTGATTAGCCCAGTCATAAATGACATTTAAAAATTGCAATCTTGGTTTCTCTTTCAAAAGGAGCTTGAAAATCTTTTTTCCAGAGGTGTGAGGGCTGTCGTAAACTTTTCAACCTGCATTTTCTTTCTTTAGCTGAAAAGATGGAAAGGTGTTTTCAGTCATTGTTTGAGTTGTGCATATGGAGAAGTCTTAATTTTGTAGTAGTTCAAAAATAAGAAAAACATTCTCTGGAAGTCATAATATTTTGAGCAGCTTACTCCCCTAAGTTTTACATTTTATATAAATGTTTAAATTAATATTTATTGAGTACCTGTTATATGTTAGGCTCTTCATATATAATAAATCTGTCATTAGTTTTGCATTTTATCAGCTCATCATATTTGTACATTTGTTTCTGATAAATATTAGGTTAGAAAACAGTATAAATCACCATCTCTCTGATTCATAGGACAAGAAGATTTTAATCCTTGCCTTTAGTTACATAGGTTTTGAAAGTTGAGATGGATTATCTATACTAGTATGTAGTCAGTAGGTAGATATTTATCTGAAAAGAGTTTTTTAGACTTTTTAGCTAATGAAAGTACTCAGTTTTAAATTTAACATCACATAGGCATGTCATTGAAGGAATTCTGTTCCTTCTGGGTTTGGGCTGCAACAGAAAATAGCAAAAGGAACCCTGCTAGAAGACCAAGTTATTGATAATAGCACAAGAACTAAATTTGAGAAGAGGTGGAATAACTTAAAAAAAAAGCACAAAGAACACTGAAAACAAAATAATTATGGTGACATAGGGGTTTGGTTGGTTGATTGGTTGTTTATGAAAGCAGTTGAGTTTTTTTCTCATTATAAAAGCAACACTTGGTTATAAAAGTAAGAACTTTTTTGGTTTCTGATTGGAACAAACCAATTGTAAAAAGACTTTTTTTTAGATAATCAAATAAAATGAAATATATACGGAAAATGGCTATTAGATAATATGGCTATTAGATAATATGAAGGAATTAGTGTTAATTTGGTTAGATATGATAATTTTATTGCAATTATAAAAGAAAATTCCCTTGTATTTAGAGATACATAAGGAAATATTTAGGGATCAAATGACATGATATCAGGGATTTACTCTAAAATATTCTGCAAACAAAAGAAGAAAGGAAAAATGAAGCAAATGTAACAAAATATTGGGAGGTTGAATCTGGGGATAGATACATGGGGTTGTTATTGCTATTCTCTCTATTTTGGAACGTGTTTGAAACTTTCATAAGTTTAAAACAAGTAATACATGCTTATTGCAGAAGATTTAGGCAGTATAAAATGGTATAAAGAAGGAAGTGAAAATCATCTATAATCCCACCACTCAACGATAACTAATATTAGTATTTTGATGTTTATCCCTGACATGTATATGATATATATGGTGTATGTATTTTCATTCCCTTTAGTTCTCTCCCTTATGGTATAAACCTGAAAGGAATGAAATATGTTTGATATATACTGTGTGTCATATACAATAGCATTATGTTTGATGTATACTATGTATCATATACAATAACACTGTATAGTATGTATGTTTTTATAAAAATGGGACAATACCAGCCAGCCCGGTGGCGCAAGTGGTTAAGTGCGTGTGGTCCGCTGCGGCGGCCTGGGGTTCGCCGGTTCAGATCCCGGGCGCGCACTGATGCACTGCTTGGCAAGCCATGCTGTAGCGGCGTTCCATATAAAGTGGAGGAAGATGGGCATGGATGTTAGCCCAAGGCCAGTCTTCCTCGGCAAAAAAAGAGGAGGATTGGCAGATGTTAGCACAGGGCTGATCTCCTCACAAAAAAAAAAAAAAAAAAAAAATGGGGCAATACTACATATGTATTTTTCACTTAACATTTATCATGAATATCTTTCCATATTAAAATAATATAGATTCACATTATCATTTTAAAGCTTTTCTTATATTCCATTATATGGGTATAGCATAATTTATTTAACCAATCACCTATTGATGGACATTTGTTTCCATTTTTTCACTACTAAAAATATTTCTGCAACAAGCATCTTTTTTATGTTTATCTGATTATTTCTTTAGGGTAAATTTTTTCCTAGTAAAACTATTGGGTCAAAGAGTATCCACATTTAAAATATTAATATATATTGTCAGACTGCTCTTGAAATGTACCAATTTTTACTCCCACCGTAAAGATTTAATAAGGAGAACTATGTCACACTCCCAGATTGAACCATTTGGGGGCAGTTTCTCTGGCCTTGTGTTCTTTCCATTTAGTCTAATATTTGAAAGTAAAGAGGTAAGAAAAACTAGAGACAAGAAGATAGATAGCAGCCAAAATGATATTTTTACGTTTCAGTGCCTCACAGTGTAGCATAGACTGCAAAGTGGAGTGTGGGGTTATTATGAAATGTTTCCTTATGACTTCTCACCAGTCATAACCTCGCTTAACTGCCTCTGCCTAAGTGCCGTTATTACCTACGGAAAATCCAGACTTAGGCAAGACCCGAAAAATGTGTCTATATAATTAAATTATATTTTTAAAGAAATGTAATATTTTATTTTCAGATTGCCTGGACTTTTGGGGCCTTTTCAGATTACGTTAGGAGATATTTACATGCAACTTAAAAATCTTGTCCGAACTTTCAGGTTAGTGTTAATATTACAACTTTCCTTCTCAATTATTTTGACTTTATGTGATTGCCTTGCAGAATCCATGGGTGGACTAAGGCATGAAAAAAATAAGTGACTTACCTTCAGTGTCTTAGATCTGAATACAGTAGTCTATTTTCTCCTCCACTAAACAACATTACTTCTATCTTTTGTGAAATGCAACCCCTTATTTGCTCAAACCTTGATATATTTAGCTTTGGATAGTTTATTTTTAGAATAGCCTAAAATAAAGAAGGAAAACGATATCTGTGACACAAAGGTGGTCAGCCAGTAACATCTTGGATTTTAGTGAATTGGTAAATATATATCAGATGACCAGCACTGTGCTAGGCACTGTGGGCAATGCAAAAGAAGCATAATGCCCACCCTCAAGGAAGAACTCTCTTGTGAGAACATAAGGTGAGCACAGTGAACAATACAAAACAGTGGGTCATTTAACATTGAATTGTGTAGAACAGATTTGAAGTGATAAGAAATACAAAGGAAAGAAGAATAGAGAGTATGAACTGTGAAAGTGGAGCAGTTGGAATTTTTCTAAAACTGTCAAGGTAAGAATATTCAACCAGTCTGAGACTAGGTTCTCTACCAAGAAGCACAGGGATAGGCCTCTAAATACCTTATTATTAGAGGTGTACCAAATACACAATTTGGCCAAAAACCAATGACCAAATATTAAAATCAATATTTGCCTGTGGCTAAAGGCAGATAGCACCAACATAGAATGAACTTCTAGGATAGAAGAATTATTTAATCCAAAAGATTAATTATTATTATGGTTTTGTTGTCAACAGTAGTAGTAAGATTTTAAAAGTTTAAAATTATAGTACAGGAACAATTTCTTGGCATTATCAGCTTTTAGATTTCTCTTGCAGTCACTGTACTGTATATCAGTAATACCAAATAGACATTCACTTTCAACTAGCCCATTTAAAAACATCACTAACTTTTCTGTGTGCCACAAAGTAATTCAGGAAAATGTTTTTCAATAGGGTATTTACTAACAGGAACTGGGATTCATAGTTTAGGCAAATCTCAAAAATTCTTCCTCTTCAGCTACTGAAAAGGATCATTTGTAACACTTTACATTTATATATTTAGCCTTTATAGACTCAAGAGTATAAGAGTTGTCTTAAGACATTCTTGTAAAGTCTTTTGTTGTGAAGTTTGACTAAACAAAGTGTGTTCGGGGTACCTCTAACGGCTTTGTCTTAACATTTTTTATTATTTTAATTATATTTGGATTTTTGCATATCTGTTGTTTACATAATTTAGATATTTTTCCAACTGATGATATTCTGAGATGACGTTGTTTTTAATTCATCATCCCAAGATGTGAAGAATTCCCCAATAGGACTTTTTCTTGAAGGATTTGTGACCTAAATGGAAATAAATAGCTAAAATTTAAATACAGCTCTTAAAAGTTATTTTCTTTAATGTTATGAAGGCTAGTACATAGTACAGTTCTGCAAAGATTGAGTTATGATAAAATCTAATCTCTGTTATTCTGTCTTACATTATTTGAATTTGTATAAACATTTTTTGCAGTGTATAATGTTCTTGAGAAAGAAATCAGTTTAATGTATTCAATAGTTGCATTAACTGTCAATTGATTTTGCTAAATAATTGAAAATTTTTACTAATTGTTTTATACATAAAATTTACAGTTTTCACAAGTATCATTAATTACTGCAGCAATTCATCAATAATTAATTATTCTTCTGTTGACTGATAAAATAGGCACATAAGCACATTTTCACTCCATTTCATCTAGAATGTTTATATTTGAAAGTCAATGTTCAGGTAGTAGTAAATCTGAGTGACATGATTGTTCTAATTACTAAGATTGTTACATTCATTAGATATCATGCAGACTATGCAATCACAAGATCATTGATCACACACAAGTTTAAGAATGCCAGAAATGATGCTCAGATTGGCTTAGGCCTTTGGAAGACTGACTAAATGCTTTGCTAAAAAGAGGGTTTGGGCCAAATACCAAGACCAGAGTTGAACTTCTCTGCGTCCCTATTAGTGATGAAGAGAGAGACACTTGTTTTTTAGGTGCTCTATCTTATACCTATCACAGAACCATGCATCCAAAGGAAAAAGTGTTTTTCAACTGTCTACACTGATGATAAAGTTTGAATAGATATACACAATGTGGAAGCACTGAAATTTAGGATTTGTTCAGGATTTATCAGGAAGTGAATATCATATTAACAGAAAGGTTAGCCAAGGGAAGATAAAGACCAAGTGCTGCTCTGTTTCATTGATTTTTAAAGGACTTGCTATTCAGTTTCTTGCAGACACATTCATTTAATCACCATTCTGAGCAAACCGGTAAAGTTCACTGAAGACATATCAGAAGAGATATTAAAATAAGACCTTTGATCTTGAATACAAATATGAATTCTGTACTTCATTTTTTACTCCGCTCATTTAGAATGGATTAACAAGCAATTGAATTTACTTCGTATTTTTTTCTAGAGCTATTTTTCTGTAGATTGATGGATGTCTTATTTTTTTTGCTTTTTTTTTTTTACCATTCTGAGTTTCTCAAAACTTACCAGAAACCCATTGGAAAGAAATGTTAGGCTACAACTTCAAGATTGCCCCATTTCATATACTCTAGGAATTTAGGTATTTCAGGTTGGAAACCATTGTCCAGGCTGTTATTTTTAATTTTTGAAGCAGCCCTGGCAATAATGTCTGGTCTATGTCAATACATGTAGTGAGTATAGTACTCACTAAGTGCCAGGCTGTGCTTGCCACTTTCCGTATGTTATCTCATTTAATTTCCAAAAAATAGTGGTTTTATCTTCATTTTACAGATGAGGGATGAGAAGTTAAGTAATCTCTTTTAAATCACACAACTAGTACTTGGGTTTAGACTCCAAGTCTAAGTCAAGAGGATAGATCTTATGTGTTCTCACCACACAAAAAAAAAAAAAAAAAGAAAGGAAATGGTTGCTATATGTGAGGTGATGGATATGTTAATTAGCTTGATTGTGGTGATCATTTCACAGTGTATACATATATCAAAACATTGCTGTACACCTTAAATATGTATAAATACTGTATGTCAATTATACCAGAGTAAAGCTGAAAAATTTTTTTTAAAAACCTGCCATTGGTTGTCTCAGTACTCATTAGTATCAAAAATTTAAAAAAATAGTCATTTCATTTATCACCCCTGTAGACCCCAAGTAAGAACTCTACTTAAGAAGGTTCTATTACTTACGAAACTAAGCCTCTGTGACACCTAAGCTAGCCAAGACAAAAGGCACAGTGTTCTTCAGTCCTGTAAGAGGTAGCTAACGGACGGCAGATATGAGGAGACTTTCAAATGTCATTTTCCTTTTGTATTTATAAACTATTATTTTATCACCTTTTCTATCATTCCTATTGTGTAAGTCTTTCCAGTTAGTATCTGCATTATTAACATTAAAATAAAGCCTAGATGAAACGATATGATGTCTGAGATTTGCCTCAAAATTATCCAGGTTAGGGTGATGTTGAGTACAGGGTTGCAGAGATGAAATATGATCGACCAGGAGTTGATAATTATCAAAGTTGTGATGAGTATGCGGGAGTTTATTTTATATTCTCTCTACTTTTATATATGTTTGAAATTTAATTAAAAGTTAGAGGAAAATAAGCCAAAAAATTATGCATTATTTTGGTGTAGGGTATGTTATAAAAATGTTGATGTTAATTAAGTTATTTTTGAAAATCTTTATTCTTTAGCACCTGCAGGTTAAAGTCTATAGCTTTAATAAAAATTTCTTAAATCGGCTTTGCTGCTTTTCAGAAAAGTTTCAGTTACTTAGAGTATAGAATGACCTCTGGTAAGATAACTCATTTGGGGTCTTCAGATTCTGGCAGGACAACTTCAGCAGATATGTGACTATTTGTAGGCTAGGGCTTCTAGGTGAAGTCTCTGAAAAAAATGCCATATTGATGACAGTGATGAATGTTGAGAGATCTTTTCAATCAATACTGGCAGTGGAAAAGAGTTGACATAAATAACCATATCCTTCTCTGTGAAATGATAATCAATAATAGGAACTTGTAGAACAGTGATTCTCAAGCTAGTTGTGCGTCAGAATTACCTGGGGAGCTTTTAACAACTACAGATGCCTAGCTGCACCCCTAGAGATTGAGTTTCATTTGGTTAGGGTTGGGCCCAGACATTAGTATTTTTTAAAAGCCCCCCAGGTGATTCTCATGTGCAGCTTGAGTTGAGAGCCTGTTAGAACTTAAACATAAAGCAGCTTTTTCAGCTCTTTGAAGAATCTTTCCCCAGTGAATAGAGCTGTCCTTTTCACTGAATTGCATCACAGTCATTTATCCAGAATGTTACATTGATCTACCTGTCATAGTGGTTCCATCAGAAATTGCTTGGTAATGTTTCACTGTCATCAGTGTTGAATCAAGATATTTTTCTAAATCTGATTTGAATTAAAATTATATTTTGGCACAAAAGCCTGTTTTAAATTCCATCAGTGATGAATCAAGGTATTTTTCTAAGTCTGTATTGAATTTCAATATTTATTTCAGAACTTTATGCTTTTTAAATGTTTTCTATCAAATATTACTATTTTCATTTTTTAATTATCACTCAGATAATAGTAAATATATTCAGTTAGCATCTGTGCCTGAAATTATCTTGACTCAGGAAAAGGAAAAATATGAGAGCAGGTAAAATTTTGCTATTCTGCCACTAGAAGTACTTTGAAGTGAAGGCAGAGACCTTGTCGTGTTTCCCCAGTGCCTGAAACAGTGATATAGAGCAGGCACTCAGTACATTTTTTGCTGAATGAGTAAATGAATTCATGAAATCTTAAATTTGCCTTAACTTTGGGAGATTTGAGTACAATAGGAAAGGAAATTCTATTTAACTGTTTTTGCCATTATTTTTTTTACATGCTTATCCTTCTTTGACTTTTTTTGGTTATGTGCCAGATTCTGTTTTAGTTGTTGCAGACAAAGCAGTGAACAAAACAGACAAAAATTCCTTCTCTCATGGAACTGTTCTCATAGAGAGCATATGTAAGTTTTTAAAAACAGTATATGTATTATTATTATGTGGTGATATGCCTCCTTTCCCCTTTCCCAGTTCATTCTCCTCCTTTTCCCTGCCAGGAGCAGGGAAAGGTGATGGTACTGAGGAGGGAGGAAGTAGTGACTTTAAATAGGCTAGTCAGGGAAGACCTCATTGAGAAGATGCCATGTGTATAAAGATCTAACAGTTTGTGAGGGAGCAAGCCATGTTGCTATCTGTGAAAATAAATCAGACAGGGAACAGCAAATACAAAGGATCTGAAACAGGAACAGGCCTGGTGTGTTCACAGACTGTTAAGGATGCTGGTGAGGCTGGAGAAATGAGCAGAGGCAAAGGTACAAAGAGATATGATCAGAGAAGTACAGGGTGGAGAGTATGCTATAGGTTATATAGGCCTTGTAGCCATGGTCATCATTCTGCTTTTACTCTGTGTGAGATGGAGAGCAGTTGGTGGATTCTGAGCGGAGGAATGACACGATCTGATATACATTTTTAACAGCATCACTCTGGCTGCTGATTTGAGAATTGCAATAGATGGACAGAGGCAGAAAGACCGTTTAGGATGCTGTTTCGATAATCTAGGCGAGAAATGATGTGGACCAAGGTGAAAGCAGTGGAGGTAATAAGAAGTGATCAGATGCTCTTTTGAAGATAGAACCATCAGGACTTGTTGACTGGTTGGACATGGGGCGACGTGAAGAGAGTCAAGGTTAACCACAAGATTTTTGGCCTGAACAACTGGATTCTGGAAGGATTGGGTAGCCATTTACTGAGATGGAGCTATCTGCAGAAGGACACAGTTTTGGGGGGAAGATGAGGAGCTCAATTTTGGCCGTACTAAGTTTTGAGATGCCTGTTAGACATTCAAGTGGAAACGTCAAGTAGACCATTAGATATAGAAGTCTGGAATTCAAGGAATAGGTCCAGGCTAGAGATAATAAATTCGAGAGTTGTCAGCACATGGTTATCTAATATTTAAAACTATGAGAGTGGAAGATAACACAAAGGGAATGAAGATATGTAGAGGAGATGACAGACCCAATGGCAGAGGCCCTGGTGCAATCCAAAATTAAAAGGTCTGAGAAGGAGTGCCAGTGAGAGGGAGGGATATCAGGCAAGTGGAAACCAGGTGAAAGAAGTGTTCCAAGGAGAAGGGAGTGATCAACTGTGTCAAATGCTGCTGGTAGATTAAGATGAGGACTGAGAAATGTCCTTTGGATTTGGCAACATGAACATCTTTTGTACATTTAATCCTCACAAGAACCATGTGAGGTAGTACTGTTGTCCCTGTTTTACTAAATTAAAAAAAAAAAAAGTTCTACAGCCCTTGCATATGTTCAAGGTAAAACACTACTAAGTGACAGATCTGAGTATTGAGCCCATGTCTGTCACACTCTTCAACCAGTATACTGTACTTCCTTTTTATATTATCTAGACTTTAAATTTTGTAAAATATTTTAATGATGGAAAAAATTCAGATTAATGTAACAAAGATACACATATTTTCCACTCAGAATTAACAGATTTTAATATTTTGTAATATTTGATTCAGACGTATATTTTTAAATAAAACAAAATATAGGTTAATTCATTTGTTCAGAAAAAATTAATTGAATGCCTACTGACTGTCAGGCACTTGTTCTGGGCACTTGTAATAAATAGGTGAAGAATACAAAGATTCCTGCCCTCAGGCAAGGAAAAACAGATAATAAACAATAATTATATGTTAAAAGGTGATAAGTGGTATGGGCAAAAAAAGAAAAATATATAGCAAGGTAAGGGAGTCAGGAATTTGGGGCCGGGAGGTAGAAAGAAGTTTCACTTTTTAATAGGGTGATACAGCTAGGCCTTAATGCAAAGGTGACATAAGGAAACTTATCTGAGAAAAATAGTTTCAGGCAGATGGAATAGCCAATGCAAAATCCCTAAGACATGAAGTTCCCTTTTTTCCCTTTCCCGGTTCATTCTCCTTTCCTCCTCAGAAGCAACCGATACTGTGTATTTGATGTGTATCTTTCCAGTCTTTGTTTTTATACTTTTACTACAAACACGTGTCCATAAATAATATTGAGTATTGTCTGTTTTTATTTATATAAATGTCATACCATACTTGCTTCTTTAATTCAGATTATGATGAGCAAAATATGTAAGTCTAGTTCATTCATTTTGACAGCCATTTAGTATTCTATAAAAATGCCGCAATTTATTTTTTTTCATTATAATCAGTATCACGTTAACTATCTTCATACGCATTTCTTATGCATAAATAATAGAGTTTGTTTGGGATTTATATCTAGAAGTGAAGTAGCTGAGCTATTCATATGCGTTTTCAGCTTTATTAGATATTGCCAAATTATGGTTGCTCACATCAACAGTGTGTTAAAAGTACTATTTCTTCATGTCCTCACCAACCCTTGCTATTGTTAATTTTTTATTTTTGCCAGTGTGTCGGAGTGAATTATTGTTTTTATATTAATTTCCCAGAATACTAGTGAGATTGAGCTCCTTTTCAAATGTTTACTAGGCATTCAACTTTCCTCTTCTGTAAATTGCCTGCACTTATCCTTTGCCCATTTATTTATGGCTGGGTTTTTTTTTAAGACTTCTATTTTTTTTTTTAGAGTAGTTTTGAGTTCATAGCAAAACTGAGAGAGAGGTACAGAGATTTCTCATATAACCCCTGCCCTCCACACATGCATAGCTTCCCCCATTATCAGCATCCCCCACCAGGGTCATCATTTGCTACAATTGATGAACCTACATTGACAAAATCATTATCACCCAGAGTCCATAATTTATGTTCGAGTTCACTTTTGGTGACAATCGATGGGTTTGGGCAAATGTGTAATGACATGTATCCATCATTATAGTATCAGAGTACTTTCAGTGCCCTAAAAATCCTTTGTGCTCCACCTGTTCATCTACCCCCTACTCCCTGCCCCACAACTCCTGGCAACCATTGATCTTTTTACTGTCTCCATAGTTTTACTTTTTCCAGAATGTCATATAGTTGGAATCATACAGTATGTAGCCTTTTCAGAATGGCTTCATTCACTTAAGTAATGTGTATTTAAAGTACCTCCCTGTCTTTTTGTGGCTTGATAGCTCATTTCTGTTTAGCACTGAATAATATTCCATTGTCTAGATGTACCACAGCTCATTTATCCATTTATCTCCTGAAAGACATCTTGGTTGCCTCCAAGTTTTGGCAGTTATGTACAGAGCTGCTATAAACATCTGTGTGAAGGTTTTTGTGTGGGCATAAGTTTTCAGTTGCTTTAGGTAAATACCAAGGAGCACGATTTATGGACTGTATGGTAAGAGTATTTTTAGTTTTATAATAAACTGCCAAACTGTCTTCCAAATTGGCAGTACCATTTTGCATTTCCACTGGCCGTGGATGAGAGTTCCTGTTGCTCTACATCCTTGCCCGTGTTTGGTTTTGCTGATGTTCAAGATTTTTGACATTCAAATAGATGTGTAGTAGTATCTTACTGTTGTTTTAATTTGCATTTCCCTGATGACATATGATGTGGAGCATCTTTTCATATGCTTATTTGCCATTTGTTTGTCTTTGGTGAGGTGTCTGTTGAGGTCTTTGCCCCATTTTTTAATTGGGCTTTTGTTTTCCTATTGTTAAGTTTTAAGAATTCTTTGTATATTTTGGATAACAGCTGTTTATCAGATGTTATTGGCTATTTTTTTCTTATAGTCTTGTATCATTTTTTGTTTAGAGTGATCTTTCTAAATGCTTTCTGAGAAACTAAGATGACTACAGTGTATTTTGTTGTCATCAACTGCTAAGTGATAGAATTTACTTCTGATTTTTTAAAACTTAAGTTTTCTTGAATAAAGACAGTCTTACAATTTATTAAGTCAACTCTCATTTCTGTAAATTATGTATTGTGACATCCCTTAACTGCCTGCTGCCGAACTAGCACAACGTAGAAAGGTGCAAAAGATGAATTAAAATTAAAATCAGAAATTGCTTACCTTGTTAGCTTTAATAAAACATTTGATTAGGGGGAAACATAAAGGATATGGTTATGGGAAGGTGTGTATGTATATTTTAATAAACCATGCAATTTAGGTTTCCTGTATTGTTCCTATATTCCCATCTTGTCTAGTAGTAGTATTGTTATAAATATATAAAAGTGAGGCTGGAGCACTTCCTTTTGAGATGGTCGTTATCAGATATTGAATAGCAAACCACATTATTATACTATTGACTCTTTCCTATCAAATATAACAAGAATAAAAAAGTAGTGCTATTTGACACATGGTATCATAAATCTGATTTTATCTGAAAATAGAAGGTTTATGTATTTAAATGTAACAATCCTTTGGTAAATTTTATCTTACTGTGTTTCAGATTAACAAATAGAAATATTATACACAAACCTGCAGAGTGGACCTTAATTGCTGTGGTGTTGCTGTCATTGTAAGTACTCTTTCAGATTTTAACTCTAAATACTAAATATGAAGCATTTTGATTAGGAAAAAGCAAAGTTGTTTATTGATTTTCTAAATTTTCTTAGAAAATGTTGTACCTTTATTTTGTGCCTTATTTTCCTTTCCTATATGGTAAAATAACTTTCATGTAAAGTAATATGCCATATTTTGATAAGCTGTGATTATCTACTTTATATTTTTTGCCATCTTTTATTCTGAGGGCCTTTTTCTTCACAAATATTATTTGTTATCTTTTGAAAAAGAAGAACATCCCCATGCTGGATATATACAGAATAGTCCTTTAATTTCATTTTTAACAGTGCATTTTATTAACATTGAATGGGCCTCATTATTTTACATCTGTATTTTTAACAACATAACTAATGCTATTTCGTTTCTCTTCAATATATTTTATTATTAATAGCATCAGAAAATTTTTATTTTCCAAATTAATGTACATCTTTAAAATCAAACAGATTTAAAGGAACTGAAGTAGATACTTACTACACAAGCATAGATAAAACATTTAATACTCATTCACCTTTTAAGAAATCACTAGTGGTTTCTAAGGCCATCTGTCAACACGGTTAAAACCATCTAGTAAGTGTAGTGTTTTTCAGCTTGAATTGCAAAAGTCTTCTTTTGAGGACCATTCATTACTGCATTACTGTTGCTACTTGGTGCTTGTTAGGTCATTGAAGCCCACAGGACATTGAATATTTACTGGACACTCACAGGTCACAATGTGTTATGAGCCAACCTTATAGCATCTCCAGCCCTACATTCTCTTTCTTTGATATTACTTCAGTCTGACATGTTATTCTGGCTTCACTGTCCCAAGGAAGACTGTGCTGGGAGGCATTAGGGTAGGCTTCAGTGAGCCAGCATCTGTGTCACCCAACCAGATACAACTCACATGATTCATTAAATCAGAACACAGAAAATAACTTTACTTGAATGCCCTGATATAAATTTTTTATCAACCATAAGAACAAATCTTTTGTCATTTCTACTATTCAGTGTTCCAGTTGAATTGGTAATTTGTGAAACAGATCTTATTAATTTTTTAGAAAGTTCTTTCCATTTTATGAAATTTGTAAATATTTTGGTCACTGGCAAAAAAAAATATCAGTATCTCTGCTCACCCACCATATCCTATGCCTGCTAATAAACCCTCATAGATAACTGTTTAACTGCACTTCTGCAATTCATTATTCTAAAGGGGAAGTAACTTTTTTGGTTGACAAGTCAGAGGCCTAAGCCCAGCAGTAATCTCAGAATCTTGCTTTCTAAGCCAATAACTGGAAGTATTATCTTAATGAGCAGCTGCTTACTAAGGGTACATGTTAGGTCCTGCTTTTTTTTGTATCAAACTCTTGCCACATCTTCTCCAAAATGTATATAGCAAGGAACAAAAAAAGTATAGAAAATGAAATAGTAAAGTCCACCATTAAAATTTCATATGATTATTCCAAACAAGAATAAACCTCTAGCATTTGATTTTAATAGAGGCACCCATGTGGCACAAAGTACTGAAAGCTTTGCTAGTCCTTTTAGGCGCTATTTGACTTCCCTAACTTTGGATGTAGTGTAGGGAACTGCTTATTTCAAGGGTCGGTGACCCATAAAAATAGTAACTTAATTGAATTAAAGAAACAAACTGCTCACATCTTAGGTGTATTGCATATTTCACATTGTGCATCAATCTTGAGGTTGTAGCAGTAAACACTATTTCCTTTTGTCATTTGCCTTTAATCCTTCTCTTTCATTATTCCCTAATCCCTACAGCTAGATATACCATCTTTCTCCTAATCCTTGGTCCTTTTGATCCCTGAACAACTAAAATCCTTTCCAGTTAGGGCCTTTTTGGCTTCTTTCAAAATCCTTGGTCACTATAGGCACCAAATCTCCTGGTACTTCTTGGTTTTTGCCTTTCAAATCTTATTTTCTCATAATTCTAACTTGTGCCATAGGCCCTTCTTACAAGTTATCACTGATCCTTTCCATTCTGCGTTTGCACATTCTGTATCTTCACTAGCTGAATCTCCTTATTCTTTGGTCATCAGCTTCTAAGACTTCTGTCTTCTGCCTCCCTATTATTTTAGTTCTTATTTCCTCTTTTCTCAGAAAGTCCCCTTTGGCTGTTCATATTTTTGCCGCCCAGGGAATCTGTGGCTCAGCGGATAGCACATTTCATTCTCAGCCTTGTCCTTTTACCACCCTTTTAGAGTAAATATTACTATATGAGATGGGGATAGAATTAAAATACATATCCATCATGTTACAACTAATTCCATTGACTTCTATAAAGTATAATTATACTTTAATTTATATTCTCAGCCCTCTTTCCTCCACAGTTCAGTTACTTTTTAGAGAAGGCATTTTGTCATTGGGGAAAGAAAAAGCAGGCATGAGAGCCAGTGTTGGATAAAGAGCCTTAACCACAGTGAAAAATATGGAGACTTTAGACACCCAAAGAGACATGCACATATAAAGACAGAGGAGGTAACACACACACACACACACACACACACACACACATTTGTGGAGCAGTAATCCCACCATTCAGCCTTTTAATTTATTGCTGCAAGATTGAACATAGCCATACATGGGATTATCTTTTTTTTTTGTTTTTTTAATTGTTATCCTATGATTCAGAAAACCTTTGCATCTACTCTCAAATTTCCTTTGGAATTTTTTTAGTCATTCCTTATAGACATTTCTGGAATTCATGTTAAAAAGTGAACTTCTGATAAGTCTTTATAGTTAGGAAAAAGATTATGAATGGCAGTTGTCACTGAAATGAGTATAAAAGGTAATATACATTATTATTAGAACAATGGTAATATTCTTTGTATATGAATATTGGAAAGTTTTGCTATTACTAGCATTTGTTTAATGCATGAAAGCTGTTTTCAGAATTCATCATGAGAACCACTTAGAAAAGGATACATATACAGATACATAATTTTATTAGTATATTGCTATACTGGCTGAAGTGTAACTCTTGTTAAAGGAAAAAATCAACATTTTGAGCAAAACATGATAATCCAGAAGAAAAAAATAAAGCTGGGTCTTGAATTTTCACGTCTGTATTCTTAAAAGTAAATAAAATGTTTCTGTAGCAAATCATCTTTTCCTGGTAACTTACCTTGCACTTTCACGGATATATTAACATTAAAAAAATTTGAACCACAACATGTAATTTCTCAGTTTATACTGATGGAAATTTTATACCCGTAAAATCTCAGAAAGAAATTGATCGAATTGAGTTGATACACTTGATCTTTGCACACTCAATGAAGTGCATCTATATATAAAAATACATCCTGACCCATTCCCACTTCATTTAGATTTCTCATTAATTCCATAGGACTTGAATGGCCCCTGTGACTGCAACATTTATTGATATTTATGCTGTGTATTCAGACCCTAAATAGTTACCAAGAGCACACAGAAAGATCTTTTAAAGCAGAGCCTAAGCAGTGTACATTTATTTAACAGTGAAGGAATTAATGTCCTTGAGTCCTCTCATTTTTATTTAATAACCATTATAATTAACAAAGATTCTCAAGAACTCCTTACACATAGAAGAACATCTATAATATTGATAATTGACCCAATTTTTTTGGTTTTTAATAACTGATTAGAAATGGAATAAAGTAACCTAGTAATTGATGTTATTGCTTAAGCACTTGGTTTTAGTAATTTTATCTCTTAGTTGAACTTTATCAGACTTTACTCTTACATACTGTATGTTGAAATAATACAAAGTTGAATCTGATTTTCCCACATCCTCTAATGAGATATTAGGCAGTTTCCATAGTGATGATTTTTAATAAAAATGTGTATAAATATATATATAGTCTGCTATAAATATTTTAGTACCTCTGTACCCTATTATGTAAAGCTTGTTAATGTATTTATATATTTTGATGTGTTTACATACCAAATTAGAAAACACGATAATTACATTAAAGGGCATTTTATGATGCCTCCTCATAGTGTATCATATATTTGTTTTTATATTCGTCATAGTTCTCATCTTACCCTTAGTATAGGAAAACAGAAACTGAAGAATCACTTTTCATCATCATCATAGTATTCAGAATAGTTTCTTTGAGAAGATTTTGACTGGTATTTTGAGAAGATTTTATAGCCGTAGGACACCTCCCTCAGCTCACTCCCTTTTCTCCTTTCCCTCTTCGCTTTGCTCTTACTCTTCCCAGTCTTCTTTGACCTCTGTCATTATACTTGACCCTGTAACACAAGAGAGGTGCAGATGCTGACCTAAAGCTGAAAAATCTAGGGAAAGGTCCAGACCAAGGCTGGCAGCCAAAGCGAAGCCATATGGAAGGCTATTGAGAAGCAGATTGACTGGCCTGAGTTCCTTTATGAGCAGCCCACATGCAAGAAATGGGAATCAGTTTCCTCAATGACTTCTTGTATTTAAAATGTAACTTTTTTCACCCAAGTTTAATTTTAAACCTTTGTACATAGACCACTACTTTGTAGTATGATGATCTGTGGTAATTATAGCATAGAAGTCAAATGTCTCTTAGTGGTTAGCCAGGGAGAGAGAGATGTGTTGTGTTCCATGGGAATGATTTGGTTATCTAATGAAGGAGATAAATATTTACTTTGTATTACTTAGAAAGAATAGAGGGTAGAAAGTGACTTGTGGTAGTCTAGCATGGATACGTGCTATTCCTAGTTTTATGCCCTTGATGTTCTCTAATGGAAAGCTTTCAAGATCATCTCCAAAAATGTCTGCTTTCATTTTATTTATCTGAACTGTCTGTTTCCAGTGAACTGTGGCCCACTTCCTAGGCAGAGACCATGCAATAGTTTATTCCTCCTAAAAGCTTTGAGTAGTTCCATCATTTAGGGAGTAGCATGTAAGTCCTGGGAAATGGTATTTAAACAAGCTCAACTTGACCATGATCACTAAACAAAAGCCATCACTGGACATGGGCAGCCACTTTAGGTAACCATCATACAGACAGATACTGAAGAGAGTCACTTCCCTAGGGTACCAGGCATGAATGGAAAGATGTGACTAAGGCTTTTTGCCTCAGCAGGTTATTTTTATAACCCACCCATCACTAATTTCCTTAGAGAAATTTGTAAGCACACCATGAAAAATGAAGAGATGTTTCCTTAGAATTTATTGGTTCTCGGGTGTATTCCAAAGCATTTCTCCTAACATTGCCAATTTAGTTCTGAGTATTTGAGACCATAATAGATCATTGAAAAATTTTTTATATTTAATTGAATTTTTTATTGAGATACAACTCATATAACATAAAATTCACCATTTTAAAGTGTACAATTCATTCGTTTTTAGTATATTCACTGTATTGTGCAACTATCACCACTATCTAATTCCAGAACATTTCCATCACCCAAAAGGAAACCTCGTATCTATTAGTTTAGTCCCAGTTTCCCCTTCCCCATCTCCTAGCAACCACTAATCTACTTTCTGTTTCTATGGATTTACCTACTCTGAACATTTCATATAAATGGAATCATATAATATGTGGCCTTTGTGTTTTATTTCTTTCACTTAACATAATATTTTCAAGGTTCATCCATGTCATAGCATGTAACAGTACCTCATTCCTTTTTATGGCTGAGTAATATTCCATTATATGGATATACCACATTTTGTTTATCCATTCATCAGTTGATGGACACTTGGGTTGTTTCCATGTTTTGGCTATTATGAACATATGTGTACAAGTTTTTGTGTGAACATACGTTTTCAGTTCTGTTGAGTATATACCTAGGAGTGGAATTACTGGGTCATATAGAACTCTGTGTTTAACCTTTAGAGGAACTGCTAGACTGTTTTCCACAGTAGCTGCACTGTTTTATTTTTTGTATGTGTTTTTTTTAATTGAGGTATACTGATAAATAACATTATATAAGTTTCAGATGTACAACATAATAATTCGGTATCTGTATACACTACAGAGCAATCACGACCATAAGTCTGTTTACCATCCATCACCATACAGCTGACTCCTGTCATGCGTTTCACCTGCCCCCTTCCCCTCTGGTAACTACCAATCTGTTCTCTGTATCTATGAGTTTGTTTTGTTTGTTCATTTGTTTTGTTTTTTAGATTCCACATATAAGTCAAATAATACAGTATCTGACTTATTTTACTTAGCATAATACCCTCAAGGTCCATCTGTGTTGTCACAGATGGCAAGATTTCCTTCTTTCCTATGGCTGCATAGTATTCCATTGTGTGTATGTATGTGTGTGTGTGTGTGTGTGTGTGTGTGTGTATGCCATCTTCTTTATCCATTCATCGATAGATGGACACTTAGGTTGTTTCCGTATCTTGGCTGTTGTAAATAATGCTGTAGTGAACACAGGGGTGCATATATCTTTCTGAATTAGTGTTTTCATATTTTTCAGATAAATAGTCAGAAGTGGAATAGCTGAATTGTACAGTAGTTCTATTTTTAATTTCCTGAGGCATCTCCATACTCTTTTCCGTAGTGGCTGCACCAATTTACATTCTCACCAACAATGTATGGGGGTTCTCTTTTCTCCACATCCTCACCAATGCTTATTATGTCTTGTCTTTTTGATAATAGCCATTCTAACAGGTGTGAAGTGATAGCTCCTTGTGGTTTTGATTTGCATTTCCTTGATAATTAGTGATGTTGAACATCTCTTCATGTGCCTGTTGGCCATCTGTATGTCTTCTTTGGTAAAATGTCTGTTCAGATCCTCTGCCCATTTTTTAATTGGATTGTTTGTTTATTTTTTGTTGAGTTGTCTGAGTTCTTTATATATTTTGGATATTAACCCCTTATCGGATATATGATTTGCAAATATCTTCTCCCATTCAGTAAGTTGCCTTTTCATTTTGTTGATGGTTTCCTTGGCTGTGCAGAAGCTTTTTAGTTTGATGTAGTTCCATTTGTTTATTTTTGCTTTTGTTTCCCTGGCCTTTGGAGTCAGATCCAGAAAAAAATCACTAAGAGCAATGTCAGAGAGCTTTCAGCCTGTGTTTTCTTCTAGGAATTTTATGGTTTCAGGTCTTACATTCAAGTCTTTAATCCATTTTGAGTTCATTTTTGTGTATGGTGTAAGATGGTGGTCCACTTTCCTTCTTTTGGGTGTGGCCATCCAGTTTTCCCCGGCACCATTTATTAAAGAAACTGCCCTTTCCCCATTGCATATTCTTGGCTCCTTTGTCATAAATTATTTGACTGTATATGAATGGGTTTATTTCTGGGCTCTCTATTCTGTTCCCTTGACTTGTGTGTCTGTTTTTATGCCAATACCATACTGTTTTAATTACTATAGCTTTGTAATATAGTTTGAAATCAAGGAGTGTGATACCTCCAGCTTTGTTCTTTTTCTCAAGACAGCTTTGGCTATTTGGGGTCTTTTGTGCTTCCATTAGTTGCACTGTTTTAAATTTCCACTGGCAATTTTTGAGGGCTCCATAGATTGAATTTCAAAAGTCATCTCTTCTTGCCTCATATCCAGGAGTCCTTTTAGAGGCTTATATTTGCAATTTTTCCAAAACTTAAATATGCCTATTCTAATTGATTTTAGGCCTTCATGGATTTGTAACATCAATTCCTTATGTCCTAGGAATTTCTACCACATAAGCAAGATGAGTACCTATGAGCGCCATTCGCCCCGCCCCCACAAATAAGATGCTAATGTTAAATGTGAGACCATATAAATTAAATGTCTGAACCTTGTGGTATTTATTTTGAATTCCTCAGTATCCATAAAGTTCCTCCTTTTGTTTTTTTTTTTGCTTGTGTAAATTTTGGATTTGTTTATCTTATGATGTTTACTATCACAGTGCCTTTGTCATTGTGAAGTTTAAGTATTTACCTGTTTACTGAAGATTAAACAGTAATTAGATTATTTCTAGCCCCCCCCCCATGCTTGTTGCTGAGAGTTTATATAAGGAAAATATAATATTTTTTAATTGAAGTAACTTTACCCTCAGCCAGCAGGTCTATGTGGGTATCCAGATATTTTCTAAAGAAAAAATAATGCTTGTTTAAATTTTTAACCAAAGCCTACTTTCTGCAGCAATTTTTTTTGTTGTTGGTGAAGCAGATTGGTCCTGAGCTAACTTCTGTTGCCAATCTTCCTCTTTTTGCTGAGGAAGATTAGCCCTGAGCTAACATCTGTGCCCATCTTCCTCTATTTTGTATATGAGATGCTGCCACAGCATAGCTTGATTAGCAGTGCATAGGTCCGCGCCTGGGATCCGAACCCGCAAACCCTGGGCCACTGGAGCGGAGCACGCAAACTTAACCACTACACCAGCGGTCTGGTCCCTCTATAGTGAATTTTTTACCTCAGAATTTTCTATATTTTTGACAATTTTAATGTTTAATGTTAGTCTTTTTATCCATAAGTGGCTGAGAGTCCCCAACCTCAGGCCACAGTACCTATTAAACTCACCAAGGGTCCTCAGCAAAAAGACGTGCTCTCCAGCTTCCCCATCCCAAGCAGCAGCAGCAGCGGCAGGGGTGACAGCAGTAGCAAGCAGCACTTGGCCCTTGCCAGTCACAGCCTCGACTTGAGAAGTCAGTCTCCATATCTGCTGGTAACATCTTCACATCCTCACTAAGCTCACTGAGAGGATAGACCAGGGAAGGCTAGGAAGCATGAGGCTTAAGGGCACTCTTATCCGTAGCTTCAGGGTTCTGCACTGTGACAGTGTGATAATCACTGTGTGTGGACACCACTGGTTGGTTCCATTTCAACCTTAGAGCATTGGAAAAAAAGTTGGAGCCACTATTCTGAGATAATTGTTACATAGCAACAATTATGAAGAAAAGCTTTTCCAACACTCATCAACAAAGCTGCTCTGTAGATCTGTCACAAACAGGATTTAGATATAAAGTTTTAAAGTCACTACAGCCCAGCCCTTTAAACAAACCTGTGTGTAATATTTCACTACAAAGTGAGCTACAAAGAACTTGTTTCTTTTGAATTAGAAAATCAATGGAAAGCATCACTGCTTCCTTATTAATAGGTAATCCTAAAGCATTAAATGCAAACATTATCAGGGCATAAACCATCTGTTATAAGAAAAACATTTTATTTTATTTGGCTATCCCAGTCTTTTATAATCAAAGTTTTTATCTCAGTTTTTTAGATTATAGTTCTCAGATAGAAAGCCTGTAATGTCATTACTTCTTTGTGGTATGTTCTTCTTGTCTACTTTCTTTATTTTTCTTAGAAGTCTTTGATAGTAATAGCCTCACATGCCTCTTGGTTTTTCAAATTTAGAGACTTCAGCTTTGTGCCTAGGCTAAAATTAAATGCAGTTTAAATTTATGTAAATAATTTTTATTAAATATTATGATATTTTTATTAAATATAATTCCCTTACCCCAGAGACCACCTTTAGCTATAAAGGGTCTCTTAAAACCCTAAATTCAGTCTATTCTGGATTATATCCTATTTTTTTCCCTTGCACTAACATTGTAGCCTTGCACAAGTTTCTTAATCTCGTTGTACCTTGTTTTTCTCATTGGCAATATGAGGGGTTGGACTAAATCCAGGTTAAATCAAATTCAACTATGAGATGTTATAAGTAAGAAACTATACTAATGCAATATGTGAAAGGCTACCGAAAGAGACAGTGAAGATGAGTATATTTAGCATAGGAAATAATTTAATTCTGCTGATAGAGAGCCATGGTAACACTGACCAAGTACCAAGATACTTTGTTAGGTATCTTACACAGTAAGCTCAGCAAAGAAATGCATTGAATGATATGGCTAGTCACTCTTTCTGTGGAAAGATTACAGAGTACTCACTTAAGTAAATGGGAGGAACACCCCCAAGATTCCTTTACTCTCTTTCTACTGCAGACTTAGCTGACATTATATTACTTTCCACATCAAAGATAAGGAACTGGCCCTGGATGCAAAAGAAAACAGCAGAGTGTTTTAGTACCTCAGCATTATACTAAAGGTGGTGAAGAGCAAAATAAAATATGTAAGTTGATGTTTTTTAATGTAAAAATATGTTTAAAACGCTGTTTTGCTTATAGAATCCTCTCTACAACCGTGGGCCTTTTTTTCCCCCTTCCACTTTATTCTTTACATCTTATTCTGGGAATAAGTCTTATTACTGAATAGGGACGTCTTGAAAGCTGTTACTTTATGTGAGAGTTTCTGATTCTTTGTTCAGATCACATTTAAGGAAATCTTTTAATGTAATTCTAGAATAATGTTGTCCTTTTTACTTTTTTTCCCTCTCATTGATGAAAAGATCCCAAGTGTTCATTGATAAAACTCCTTTGAGCTAGATCTGGTAGAGTAACCTGAGGTTATTCTCTGAGACAGTACCATTTGATTGTTAGCTAAAGAATTGATAAGTACCTTACTTGTAGCCCTGATTTTTCTTGTAAAGAGTTTGTTTCGACTTTTTTATGTCTTTAATATCATGCCACGAAAACCAACATAAGTAGAGCCCATGGATACCAGAAAAGGAGATGAGACCCACACTTAGCTGTCGCATCATAACTATAAATCACTGTAGAAGCTGGCATCTACACAGTAATGGAAAAGTTTTCAAATACTTAGAAATCTGCCTCAAAAAGTAGCCAACAAATATTTATTGAGCAGCTGCTATGGGTAAGACTGTGACTTAGGCCCTATGGGGGATAAAAAGGTTAAAGCCCTATGCCCTCAAAGACTTTACAGCCTACTTGAGGGTGAGGAAAGAGGGAGATCAACATTTGCAAAGGTAACTACAATAGAAAGTTGAATGTGTTAAATGCCAAAAAAGAAGCACAAACTGTTGCAGAGTTTCAAAGAAGCAAAAGATCTTGACTAGGAAGACCAGAAAAAGGTTTCACGGAAGGAGGATTTGCGATAGGCCCAAAAGATAGAAAGGGTTTCAAGAAATAGAAATGAAAGGGGGCCGGCCTGGTGGCCTAGTGGTTAAGTTCACATGCTCCACTTTGGCGGCCCAGGTTCGCAGGTTCGGATCCCAGGCACGGATCTACGCACTACTTATCAAGCCATGCTGTGGTGGCATCCCACATATAAAGTAGAGGAAGATGGGCATGGATGGTAGCCCAGGGCCTGTCTTCCTCAGCAAAAAGAAGACTGGCAACAGATGTTAGCTCAGGGCTAATTTTCCTCACCCAAAAAAAAAAAAAAAGAAGAAGAAGAAAGACATAGAAGTGAAACTATGAGGGCATTCTAGGAAGTACCTATAGCATGAAAAAAAGCAAAAAGAAGAGATGTAGTGAAGGGTACAAGATAACTGGAAAGAGGCTGGAAAGTTGGGTCTGTTGTCGAGATCGATCCTTTAATGGCAAGTACACTTGTTTCAGTGGACACTGAAAGTCGTTTAAGTATTGAGCAGAGAGTGCCGTCATGAAGGCTGTGCTTTAGGAAGATCAGTCTTGGAGAGATCTGGAGTCAGATCTGATCCTGTTTTCCACCTTGCACCAGTCTTTCTCAGGCTTCCAGTTACTCCTAAAGAAAAACGTCTTATTGTGGCCTCTGTGGCCCCGTGTGGTCCAGCCCCTTCTTCTCCAGCCTCACCTCACACCACCCTACCTTATTCTCTCCATTCCTGCCACTCTGACTTTCTTTCATACTTATCATACTCTCTCTCACCATAGGACACAGGTTATCCCTGTGTCCAGAATGTTCTTCCCTCCCCTCTTCCTTTGGTTAATTCTCCTTCATCTTTCAGAACTTGAGGAAGTGTTTCTTCCTCAAGAAACTTTTCCCGACTTCCCTGACTAGATCAAATATCTTTATAAACAGGCCTTCATAACACCATGTACTTATCTTTCCTAGCACTTGTCCTGTTTTCACTTTTATATTTAATTATATGATTGCTTGATTAATGTCTGCCTCCCTCATTCAACTTGATGATTTTAGGGGCTGGTTCTGTCTGATTTTACTCACTATTATATACCCAGCACTTAGCATTGTGCCTAGAGTGTCATAGATTTACAATAAATATATGGCAGTGAATGAGTGAATGAATGAGATTAATTAGGAAGTATCATTTCTTGCTCTTTGTTGACTCCTTCCCTCCTACCTACAAGTGCTTATTCATCTTTAAAGTTTGAAAAACAAAACGGAAAAACCAAACACACCTATCCTTTGTCCATAACCTCACTGAACCCTCAGACTATCATCCATTCATTTACCAAACTTCTTGAGCTAGTCTGCTCTCAGTGATTGCAGTGCTTTTCATTAATCCCTTGCATTCTGGCTCTTGCCCACACCATTTATGAAATTGAGTTTCTCAAAGCCTCCACTAGTAACAGCCTAGTTAACCAAAGAGCACCGAGGCAATGAACTAAAATAATTACAATTAAAATGAAAAGGGAGAGACAGATGATGAGACATTATAGCTCCAGAGTCTACAGAGTTCGGCCATGAGTGGGGGCTTGTCACACATGATTTCGCAATATTAGGACAGATGACTGGGAAAATACTGGTGCCTTTAGGGAAGTGGGTAGGAGGAACTAACTGAAAGAGATAATGCATTTGGTTTAATACCTGTTCTACAAACACTGAGACTATTCCTGTTCAGTTTAAAGTTCAGGCAAATTATCCAGTTGGGTGGTTCCCTAGTAGGTAGTTGAAAATGTGGAATTGGAGCTGAAGAATGGTAAGGAAAATCAGAGACCTAGATTTTGGAGTGAGCGTTGTGATGAGTCAGATGGCACAGGTAGAAAGTGTTAAATGCAGTTTCAAGATGAAATAGAACCTGTGGAACAGCTGCATCCATGCCGAGCATGCCTGAGAAATACAGAGAAAGCAGAAGAAGGGGGAAAATGGACATTTTTTGAACATCAACTATGTGCAAACACCGTGCTAGACTCTTGACATACAGTATTTCATTTGATCCTCATAATTCAGTGAGGTCAGTGGTGGTGTCCCACTTCCCACAGGAAGAAACAGACTCTGGAAAGACAAGCACTTTGTCAAGTTCACAGCTGGGATTCAGACTCATACCTATCTGACTTCAAAATGTGTGCACTTCCCACTGCACAGTGTAACTCAGAAAGGTCTGTATACAACAGAACACTGTCGAGGAATCCAGAGTGGGTTTGAGGTTCAAGAAAGAGGTGGTAACTACCTTCTGAGAACCAGGTAGTTATCCTCTGCTGAACAAGGACAAGGACTAAAAAAGCCTGTGGTTTTGGCAATTAGGTGGTTGTGGGTGACCTTCAAGAAAGCGGTTTCCATAGAATGATAGGAGTGGAGACCAGATTGCAAGGGCTGCTATAGTAGACAGTTGTGAAGATACTAGACATAGCAAATGTTGACCACTCTTTTCATATGGTTGGCAGAAGAGGAGAGGAGGGAGGGATTATCACCCGAAATGACGTGGTAAATCTGCAGAAGACTTCTCAGGATAGTGGAGGCTTGAGCATGTTGGTAGCAGAGGGGAAGGTAATGTTAGACAGGCAGGGTTGCAAGTACTAAAAAGACAGGGTAACTGACGGGATGGGGCCCATAGAGAAACTGGGAATGTCATCAAAGGCGTATTTGCCTATTACTTTTTCTTCCCTGACCCTTGTCACCCACCTCCCTCTCCCACATGTTTCTCTCTCCTTGCCTTGAATGTCAGTGTTATTTGGTAACATTTTGCTTCCTGTACTTAATTACAAAAGTGAATGAACCAAACCTTGTATATTTCTCCTTCCAAAAACACATATTAGTATTATGATTTCATTACTTGTTCTGATTGTTTCTTACCCCCTCCACCATAGGTCAGTGATCTGCCCCCTAAGAGAATTAATTTAGGGCAGCATTTCTAAGCTTGACCTATATAGCCACTGTGTTTAATTCTGGTGACTTTCTTTTTCATATTCATGATTTTTATATTCCCTGCCTTCTCATCTTTCATGACCCACAAATCAGTCTTAGGGACATATACATGTACTTCAAAAATATATATATATATTTATAAAGTTTCTGCATGAGAATAAGAGACTTTCCATTCATCCAAAAATTGTGTTTTGACAATGTGTAAACAGTACTAAACCAGGAAAGATGTCTACAGTAAGAGAGGCAAATTTGAAACTGTTTTCTTACCAAAACAGTCTCCATGCAGCCAAGGACATTGTGTAGGTTACTTTTTTTTTTTTGATAGTTTTATTTATTTTATTTTTTTTGAGGAAGGTTAGCCCTGAGCTAACATCCGTTGCCAATCCTCCTCTTTTTGCTGAGGAAGACTGGCTAACATCCGTGCCCATCTTCCTCTACGTTATATGGGACACCACCACAGCATGGCTTGACAAGCGGTGCGTCAGTCTGCGCCCAGGATCCGAACCTGCGAACCCCAGGCTGCCGAAGCGGAGCACGCGAACTTAACCGCTACGCCACTGGGCCAGCCTTGTCTAGGTTACTTTTGTCTCCCTAGTGCCAAGCACTCAATTTGGCACTTAGTAAGCACTCACTGAATATTTGTAGAATAAATCCAATGAATGGGCGGGAAAAACTTGGATAAATTATTGTGGATGTTGTGGACTTCCACTTAGAAGTGGTAGCACTGGTAAAATTGCATTGCACAGGAAAAAAAATAGTTGCTTACTATTATGAATGAAAAGAAGGACAGTGACCCTGTGTCTCTGTAATGATTCATATTTTCCAGGGTGGGTATAATCTGATAAGGATGTGACTATTTAACCTAAAAAGAATTGCTACTTTTAACCAAATCTAGCATTGCTTTTTTGCAAATAGATTTTTATAAAATCTTTAATAAAATTAATGAAAAACAATTAAAGCTAGATGTAAATGTGAGATTCTTTTAACTCATATAATTATAAAATTAGCATTTTAATTCTTTTTAATGTTTCTTTGATTTAAAAACTTTATTCCAAATATCGCTTTTCTCTTATCTTTCATGGACTTACTCTTTTGTCTTCTGTGGACTGATAAAATAGAAAAATTGGTTACAGAACAGTTAATCACCAAGTATGTAGATATAGCACTAAATCTTTTTATTTATCTGGTGCATCACAGACACAATTCTGGAGAATTCTTTAAATGTTTTACATGTTGATATTTGTTCCCTGAATTGGAAGTATTTATCAAATATTATTAATGTCCTAATGGAAAATTTCACTCTAGAGGCAAACTCTCCCTTTAACTAGTTTACTGAATGTATTTTATTAACTAGTGTTGCAAACTTGAATGGAAGTTATAGGCAGAAAAAAATTCCCAGATATATTGAGTGCTTATTAAATTCAAGATGCTAATCGCCTAGTGTGTTTTTTCTCTGTTGTCTTTGAACACTTCCGTTTACATTATGTATTGTAGAGACTTAACACCTTTTTAATATTCTTCCTGCCTCTGACTTTTCTCATTCTGATAGTTCTAGTTAACAGTCAAGTCATAGGGTTCTTGGAGGCAAAATTCAAATGCTTCCGTTTTACTCCTTTTTAAAATATTTTTACAAGCTTTAGAGCAGATTATAAAGGCCAAAGACTACAGTGAGGCTTGGTATTATGTAGTTGCTGTTTATGTTGTCCCACTATCCATTTTGAATGAGGAGTTTGAAAGGTGGCTCTTTGTCATTTTAGTACAACTCAGGTATACTCTGACTTAAAGGACGGGGCATGTCAAAATACACAAGGCTTAATACTGAAAATTTCAGTGGAGCAAAAGTATGTGGGAAACAGCCCCTGTTGAACACTGCAGTGTCTGTGGAGGTGAAATCACATTATAGTAATGGAATTGGCTGCACTATTTCAGTTTCATTTATTTACTGATTTTCTTTCCAGTGAATTTTTCAGGCGCCATATTATGATGCTGTTCATCACATGGAGGTTTTTAATTGCAGTGAGTGACAAATCAGCTGAACTGCAAAAATGTTTAGTACGAATAAAGCAACTGCCGGGTTACAACTGGTATTCCTGTGGTTCCAGGGCAGAGAAAAATGCTGCTCATCTGAAACACTAAGACTTCTGCAACTTTCACATGCTCCAAATTTCCCAAAACTATAAAAGTAAATGCTACTAACTAATTCTCTGCAGCTAAGGTGATACATTGAAATATATGGTTATACATTGAAAATAGGAATAAAAATATGTATTCTTTCCCCAAGGGAAGAAAAATACGCATTTGGGGAAAAAAACTTTTTATATAATTTGAAGAAATATATGAATCCCCGTATGCCATGTTAACATGAGGAAGTGGAGTCAGCAAATGTAGGTTTCTCTTTTGAGAAACTTGATGATAAGGGTAGGAGGAGATTGAACAGTAACAATTTGTTTTGGCTAAAAGAGACTTCAGCATGTTTGTAGGGTAGGGAGAAGGAGCCAGTAAAGAAAAATAATCTGAAACTGGGGGGGTGGGGTAGATATACATGATGGAACAGGGTCCTAGAGGAGGCACAAAGAAATGGGATCATGGTCAGAGGCAGGAATAGCTTGAACAGGAAAGAAATGCTACATCTTCTGAGACAGGAAGAAAATAAGTAAACAATAATGTGGTTATAGATAAATTTGTAAGTAGAAGGGAGGGATTTTTAAGTCATGCCTGACAACTTCATTTTTCATTGAAGTAGGATATAAGGTTGTGTTCTAAAACTAAAGAGATGATCATTGGGTAGAGAGTGAAAATAGTGGTAACAGAGCAGTCATTGAAAGGATCCGGAAAAGGAGCTAACCAAGGGCCAGAGAAAATTGACAAGTGCCCAGATGAGGCCAGAGATCATGGATTTGTAGTGGTATGGATCTTCAAAGTTCCCTTCTTCCTCCCGCTCCCCTACCCCCAGTAGTTTGCAGCCATTCTGTTGTAGGTGTGGAGAAAGTAGCATTGATCTCAGGTTGTAGTTTTGATGAATAGGAAAGCTAAGACAAGGATGCAAGTGATTCAGAAGAGTGCTGGGGAGAGATTAAGTCAAGAAATCAGGACAAGTATAATTGGTAAAGGATAATGGAGTTATCTTAGGAAGAAAATTGGTCATCCCAATCAAATATTTATGTCCCTTCCCCCAAAGTTGTATCTTCAGCCCTGACATCTCTCCTGGGTTGCAGACCAAAAAAAAAAAAAAAAAATTATGTATTTATTTGTTTTTTTGCTGGCTATCTCTATTTGAATATCCTTCAGGCATTTCAAACTCTAAGATCTGAGATTGAGTTCATCTTCCCCTTCAAATGTCCCCTACTTCTTTTGGTGGCATTTCCATTTCCCTAATTACCCAGAATTAAAATCTGACTTGTCTTTGGTACTTCTCTTCTCCTTTTCCTCTGTATCTAAATTAAAGTCCTGCCTTTGTAACTTCTCTCATCCAATTGTTTTTCTCCTTTTCCACTGCTACTAACCCACATCAGGCTTTCATTACTTGCCTCAATTGCTGCAATTATAGCCTTCCTAAACAGGTCTCCTTGCCATGTATCTCTTCCCTTAGCTAGTCCATCTTTCCTGTAGCTATAAGAATAATCTCACTGGGGCCGGCCCCATGGCGTAACGGTTAAGTGCGCGTGCTCTGCTGGCAGCCCAGGTTCGGATCCCCGGCGCGCACCAAGGCACCACTTGTCACGCCATGCTGTGGCGGCGTCCCATATAAAGTGGAGGAAGATGGGCTCAGATGTTAGCCCAGGGCCAGTCTTCCTCAGCAAAAAGAGGAGGATTAGCATGGATGTTAGCTCAGGGCTGATCTTCCTCACAAAAAAAAAAAAAGAATAATCTCACTAAAGCTTAATTCTGATCAGAGCAGGTCTTTGTTCAGAAACCTAGTGACACCCCAGTTCCCACCATGTAATTTTGCTCAAAATACAAGGCCCTCCTAAACAGTCGGCAGCCTGCCTATCCAATGTATTTCTCTTTTGTGTCTTTACATTGTGTCCACTGTTGCCCCCTGCAAGCATCTTTGTTAGCACTGTGAACTGTGCTTAGAATGCCTTTCCTTTTTGTATTTGTCTGTCCTAGTCTTCAAGGCCCAGTTCAAATGTTGCTACTCCTTAGAAGCCTTCTTTAACCCCCCAGAGATAGAAATAATATCCTCCTTGTATCAATTTCCTATAGAGGAGACCTTTCTTTTGGATCGTATTATCTTCTGCTTTGTCAAGTAGGTATTTATGTAAAGATCTCATTTCCTTTGCTATTCAGTATACACTAACAGTGTAGTTAACAAGTATAACAAATGATCAGAATTGCACAGTTTATTCAATTCAAAAATTTAACAGTGGTTCTCAACACTTATGGTTATACATTAGAATCACATAGGGAGCCTTTAAAAAATACTAATACCTGATTCAAAGATTTTGATTCATTGGGCTGAGGTGGGGCCTGGAAATATATGTATTTTTTAAGTTCCCCAAGTGATTATAATTTGTGCAGACAGAATTGAGAACCACCGTCCTTAATTCTAGTGCGATTGTTAGCGTGCTGGGTAGAGATATGTTAAATCAGTTGATTCAGCTATGTCTGCCAGGATTTGCTTGCTTAGAGGCACTTCTTAGCTTTCTTCTAAAGTCTTCATTAGTTAATGATGTTGGAAGGTGCTTCTTGGCTGTCACAAAGAAAGGATGAATTAGAAACAATAGAATTGTCAGGTTTCATAAGCATATTTTATTTTGTAATGAGAGATTTCAAAAATTATTTGAAGAGCATGTTACAAGTAGGCCTTTGAAATCATAAGGTCTACTCAGTTCTTAAAATGAATCAGACTGTGAGCTTGTGTGGTATAGTGGTTAGAAGTGTAGACCTGTGGGAGCACTTCTGGGGTTATTTGCTCATCTCTTACTGACTATGTGACCTTAAGAAAGTCACTTGAGTCTCACCTTAGAGTTAACACTTGCTGCAACTTCACAGAAGGATTGAAGACCAACAAGTCTGTTTCATAAAGAAAAAAATATTTTTGCAAACTTGGAAATCAGTGTTGCTTCTTGTGTTTAACTCAGTGATTGAAATCCTGCCACAAAGGGAACAACTGGGAAAAAGAACCAGCATAGTTCAAAGGAAGCGAATCCATTTGCTCCAATTTAGAAAGCCACCCCACCACCCATTTTAAAGTATCTGAACTTTAAACTCAGCTCTGACCTCTTGGCATTTGTTTCCTTGTCAATTGTAAAGCTGTGTTTACTCTTTACTTAAAAACAACATGAATAGTGGTTTAGGAAAGTGCCATGAAGTAGTTACCTCTGCACATGGCCTGGTCCATGCTATTTTGTGGAAAAGAAAAGCTCTTCCACAGGGTGGCTTTTTTGGTTCTTTCTCTGTGCCCCAGTGGCTACTGTGTTACTTTGGGGAGGAAGCAAGGGGCCACAGATTAGACAAATGTTTTTAGAGAATCACTGACCGAGTTGAATCTTCTTCTGCTTTCTCCCCAGTAAGAAACAAGCAAGGTGGAAAGAGAGATGTTAAATATGAAATCTTAATTACTTGCATGCTGAGGAGCCCTAAATATACAGATAAAATGCCTTTTGAAAGCTTATATTAGAATTTTTTTTAACATATGAAAGAGTCATTTTGCAAAATGTCTTGGGTTTGTGTGAGCCCTCAAATTTCTGAAAATAGATGACATTTTGACCCATCGTGTTACTTACTGGTCACAGCTCTCCTTTGTTTCAGTTTTGAGAGTATGTTTGTGCAGACAGAGGTATTCTGGTGTAATCCTTTATCATTTAGCACTTGTTCACGGAGAGAAGGAGGGAAAATCCCAAACTCATTTTTTTGAAGAAGACAAAATATGGGTAAAGTGACAGTTGTTACTGCCATGCAGGAAGAAAGTGATGAGGCTTGAGAGATAAGCAAGATCCCTTTGTGATAAGGGTGTCCATTTTTAGCACTGTTCTTAACCAGTGTGACCCTGGATAAATCCTGTACCCTGTCCAAAGCCTCAGATACTTCAGCTATCAAGAGGAAACTAGTCAGAGAGGTTGAGACTAAATCTCACTTGGGGTGATTAAGTGGTATAGCCTCATAAAATAAGACTGTGCAATTAAAGCTCTTCTTTTAGATTCTTCACTTACCCGGGCCATTATTAATAAGGTTGCCTCATCTGTCCCAGAAGACTTTTGTTTTCTTTTGATTCTAAGCCCCCAGAGTGTCAGGTGTTGTAATATCTGTTCTGTTTTCGTTGGTAAAGTGACAAGCATAGTGACCATGCATGTGAACATGGAAAGTATTTCTGTTTAACAAAAATACTTCTCTTTCCTTCTCCTTCCCAGCCCTAACTTCTGAAGGATGAGAGAGAGAGAATGTTAAAAATTTTCTTGTAAGCCCAACATTATCTTTTAGCAGTCTCTGCATGTTCATCACCTTTATGCATGGTAATCAGCAGAACAGGTTTCCCTACTGCACCAGAACTCTGTATGAACCTAGTAATTTCTCAAATCTGATAGGTACAGAAAAGTATGTGGCTTTTCACTTCCTGTCCCTTCCTCCAACCCCAAACCATAAAGAAGCCTGCTTTCTGTGACATTTATTCACATAGACATTCTCACAGCTCTTTCTTCCCTTAAGATTATGTCAAGTATGAGGGAAGTTGTTCCGTGTCATTTTATAACAGCCTACCAGTTTGATTCTGTGAGTTTGGAAATCAATAATAAATACTCAGGAAACTCTTTCTAAATTATTGCTTCTCTTAGTTTTGAGGGTCAGGTTAAGGGATGTCTGTATCATTTCAGGCAAGTGCCTAATGTGATCTTCACACATATCGGATTATTCAGGAAAGGATAATTCAGACCATGCTGTTATTTCCAGTGTTCCAGGATCTGCATTATGTATTCCCCAGTGGGAATGAGTGCAGTGAGCAAAGCAATAGAAACCACAGTGAGGGGATGCCATTTAAAAATCCAAGTTCGTTACTGACTTTTATTGCATTACAGGAGACGGATAACATAGAGTTCCATCAGTTGTTTAGCTCCACTTGCTCAATAAACCACATAGCTTTCTATGTTGATGGGATACAAACCAGTGACTCAAAATTATAGGTAGCTTACTTCTGAGGCTTAATCAAGAGTTTGTACAGCTCTAAATCCTTGGCTATAAGGATTTATAAAAATGCCACTTTTTAATTAAAAATCTGTCTTGTTTCAGTTGTCAAACTTTGAAACTCCTCTTGCTACTGTATATAATAATTCCTGTTAACCAGATGTTGTTTGATAGCTCGGTCATAACAAATGGAGGGTACTTGTCCTAACCTGACTTGCATTCTCTCCTTTTGATGTGGAGCATATGTGGAGCAGTCAGCTAAATAAAGGTCTTATCAATAAGATGCAGTTTGACACTTGGCGTTTTGCTTTTGTTGTCATGCCATTTACCATATGGTAAAGAACTAGTTATAGAAGGCCGCCTGTCTTTTCAGAAAAGAGATTTGAATCAGCGAAGTTTTCATCAGAAGTTTCCTTTCTTGTTTGTGATTTATACATTGCAAGTTATGTCATTTTTTTCAAATTATATTCTCCAGCATACAGACTGTTTGTGGTAAGCCATCCTTTTAGTGTCACCTTTAGAGGTTTTTATTCATACTTAAAAGCACTTGAAGGAAATAAATTGAAACATAAAAATCTTTTGTTTTTACTCACTGCCAATCACATTTTCTGTTGATTATTTTAAAGGTATTTTCCTATATAAAACACATTGTTAAATATCAACTGTGGTATATTATTGTTTTTTATTTAAGTAGAAGTAGTTATTTGGGCCCAGTTTATTGTAGTTTTTTTTTGTTTGTTTGTTTTGTTTTTTGTGAGGAAGATCAGCCCTGCGCTAACATCCATGCCGATCCTCCTCTTTTTACTGAGGAAGACGGGCTCTGAGCTAACATCTATTGCCAATCCTCCTCCTTTTTTTTTTTTTCCCCAAAGCCCCAGTAGATAGTTGTATGTCATAGTTGCACATCCTTCTAGTTGCTGTATGTGGGATGTGGCCTCAGCATGGCCGGAGAAGCAATGCGTCGGTGCACGGCCGGGATCTGAACTGGGCCGCCAGTAGCAGAGCGCGAGCACTTAACCGCTAAGCAACGGTGCCGGCCCTATTGTGGTTTTTTGTTTTTTTTAGATTTTATTTATTTATTTTTCCCCCCCAAAGCCCCAGTAGATAGTAGTATGTCATAGCTGCACATCCTTCTAGCTACTGTGTGTGGGATGCGGCCTCAGCATGGCCGGAGAAGCGGTGTGTCGGTATGCGCCCGGGATCTGAACCCGGGCCACCAGCAGCGGAGCGCACACACTTAACCGCTAAGCCACGGGGCCGGCCCCCCTATTGTGGTTTTGATGTTCACCATTAGAAGCTACAGGACTGGAGTAGAGGCTTGAGTCCCTCTCGATATATAATAGGGTAGAAGTTGTTCTTTAATGAAAAGGTTACACAGATAAGTCATATATCATAATAATAGTGTACAAATAAAGGATTAAGAGGGAAAGAGGAGCCTGGGGAGTCAGTTGAACTAAAGGGTTGGGGGGAGGGGGTGCAGTGTTTGATAAGAGCCTGAGATTGTACTTCAAAGACAACTTAGACGTGAAACGTTTTATTTCATAATATCTTTCTTTGGGGTGGGAGGTATGTTTTTTTCTGTTTTGAAGTAATGAATTTGTACAATATTTATACTCTGCGGCACTACATTTTAGGAAAATGAAAAGCTAGAAGGGAGTGAGGGAAGAACACCAATCTGAATAAGGAGCAGTCAGATGGCATCTATGAGGAAAGATTAAAAGGACTTGGAATTAATTGAGAACCATTTTCAAGAATATAAAGGAATGAGCCAGCCCTGATGGCCTAGTGGTTAAAGTTTGGTGCTCTCACCGCTTCGGCAGCCCAGGTTCATTTCCCGGTCATGGAACCACACCACCCGTCTGTCAGTTGCCATGCTGTGGCGGCGGCTCACATAGAAGAACTAGAAGGACTTAGGACTAAGATATACAACCATGCACTGGGGCTTTGGGGAGAAAAAAAAAAAAGAGGAAGATTGGCAACAGATGTTAGCTTAGGGTGAATCCTTCCCTGCAAAAAAAAAAAGAGAGAGAGAATATAAAAAAATAACTTAAGAAATTGCCAGAAAAGTTCTGTGAAGGAGAAAACAAAATTCTATAAAGGACATTTAGATTATATATGAAGAACAGTGTCTAGAATTTAAAATGTATTCACCATTGCAGCATGCTGCACATAGAGGTATAGAATCCCCCTCCTTCAAGATCATGGAGATAGTTTATTTGCAGTTTTGTGTGAAGGGACCAAATCACTACATTAAGAAAGGATCTTGAGTCTCTTTTCTTAGATCATTTAACTCTTAAGAGGAGGAGACTGAAAGGGAGTATAGATTCCAAGAACAGTTGAGTTCTCGTTTTGTGGCTACATTCTGCTACTTTCGTTGACTTAAAAAGGATAAGAATACTCCCCATTCAAGAACAGTAATAACAGCTAGAAATACACAAAAATAAAGACCTATATTAATGAGACTGTAGATATCCTAAATTGCTCTTCCTTTTGCCAAGTAAATCTCATCTCATTTAAAGTGAAGAGAATTTCTTCTCCTTTCACGTTTCACCTGTGAGGAGTACTTTTGCTCCTGAGGAAGGCACCAAGCAACCACTCCAGGGCCAGCCCCTTGCTCCACAGTTTCCTCTGTAGGTCTGGAAGGGAATTAAAGCTACAAACCGGGCCTGCTCAGTGGCGCTTAGCACTACTCACTCTTGGCCAATCTTAGCGCTTCCCTGACAACACTGAGTTCCAGGACAGGTAGAAGTGAGGAGGGGAAATGCAGGAACAAGTGGTAGGTCTTGATTTAATGCTTGGTCTACCTGATGAATTTGAAGCTCATCTCATCTCACTGATAGATGTTCTGAAATATTCTGGCAGGAAGATGCTACTGTGTGCGAGCAGGAGGAGTCAAGAAAACATTTCCTCCCTTCTTTCCTCTAAAAATGAAAGGAGGAAAATTTTGTGAAGAAGAAAAAACATTTCTAAGCACAATAAATAAGTGACCTCTTAAGCTACTTCTTCATTCTGCAAGTAATTACTGATCATCTACAGTGTGCCAGGCGTGAGGGATACAGTGAACAAGTCATTGCCTCGTGACATTTACTTTCTTTTGGATGGGAGATAAATAGTAAACAAGCAAACAAATAATAGAATTAGACAATAGTGAGGACTATGGAGACATTAAAGGAAAGTAAGTAGGTAGAGAGAGTGAGGATGGATTTCAGATGACAGAGGTGACATTTAAGCAAAACTGAATCACATGAAGGAGCCCACCATGCAGAGATCTACAGGGAAGAGCACCCCCAGGAAAGAAAACAGGTAGCCCCTGAAGAGGGTAGACTAAACCTCAGCATAATTGAGGCACAGTTGGTCAGTTTGGTTGGAGCGGAGTAAGCCAGGGAAAGTTCTCTGTCCAGCTGGAAGATTTTATGAGATACTTTTGGTTTCTTTAAGTATCTTCCACACTTGAGTGATCCAGTGTGTAAGAGATCTTTCACAGACCAGACCCTGAATATCCTAGAGCCAAATGGTTCCTTTGGATTTCTCATCTCCTGTCTTAATTGTTCTCATTGTCAGAGTATAGTAAATAAAGCATTATATTAGTGACTGAGTTATTCATTTTAAATTAAAATTGCCGCATAATAGTCTTCTAGTGTAAGAGTTGGCCAACTTTCTGTAAAGCGCCAGGTTGTAAATATTTTCATCTTTGCTGGCCCTACAGTCACAACTACTCAACTCTGCTATTGTAATGCAAAAGAAGCCATAGAATACATAAATAAATGGGCAGGGCTGTTTTTCAGTAAAACTTTACAAAAATAAGCAGCAAGCCAGATTTGGCCCACGGACCATAGTTTGTCCACAGACCTATTATACATTGAGAAGTGATAATATAGGGAAGCAGTAATTTCAATTCTATAATTATTCACCAAATTATTAAGAGAACAAGCCTGTGGGGAATACAAATATGGATGAATAAAATGTGATCCTAGTCTCCCACCTGTCTGGTAGGTAGGAAATATATATACAATTAACAATACATACTTTCATATTATTTGAAATATTTATAAGAGTGTATTCATGTGATTGAAACAATGAAAATGAAAGGAAAATAAAAGGCCCAAAGAAATTGGATTTCTCTTACAAGTGGTTATTAAAGCATGACAGCGACGTGATCAGATCTCTGAGAGGATTGTGATGGCAGTGTGGAGAATGGATTGGAGTGAGAGGCCACCTAGGAGGCTGTAGCTGTAAATCCAGGCAAGAGATAATTCATCTGAATTAGGACAGGGACAGTGAGAATGGAGGAGATGAAATGGATTCAAGAGGCACTTCAGAGGAGAATCAGCAGGACTTGGTGACTGATTAAACAAAGAGTATTAAGGAATAAGAGTTAAAGATGACTGAAGTTTCTAATACCAGAAGGTTTTGATGAAAATGAGAGGTCGGAAATTCGGATTTGAACATAATGTATTTGAGGTACCATTTTGGACATCCAAAGGGAGAAAAATCCCAGAAGAGAAGTTAGAGATTTGAATCATTGATAGTCAAAGCCATGAGATAGCATGTAGTACAAATAAAAGAAGGTCAGTATGAAACCTTAGGTAAGACCTGTCATTAATGGCCTGTGAAAAAAGAAACCAAGAGAGATTGGAAAGAATCAGGGGTAGGAGGAGAATCGTGATAGAGAGTGCCTCTAAAGCCAAGGGAGGAGAATTCTAGGAAGGGAGGAAGTGATCAGGGATATCAAGTACTGCAGTCAACTGGGAAGAGAACTAAGAGGCTTTCAGATGTGGCAATTAAGAGACTTATTGACCATGAAAAGAACAGTTCCAGTAATAAGTCTTTGCTCATTTGTCATTGGGCCTGGTTCTAAGACACATAGGGACTGTGTTGCTTAGACTTTAGTGGTTTCCAAAGCCCTCTTTCATGGTCACTGCTAACAAGAGCAGACTCTGGATAGAACCCTGTCTCCAACCTCAGTGCAGTGCTCCTCTGCATCAGATAAGCCCTCAAACTCCACTCAGCCCAATGACACCTATCATTAGGGCAGCATGTACCCTAAAAAGAATCCCAGCAGTTCGTAACATCTTGGCAATGGCTACAACCAACTCTTATCATTGACCAAAACCATAATAGACTGATAAAGCATTATGATCTTGCCTCTGATTCATCTGTGCAAGTAGGCACAGAAGCCTGTTGCTACAAAGATGACATGGAAATTCAGCAAATGCCCAGTAAGTAAGCAGCCAAGCTGGAAGAGTGGACAGGTAGTCAGTTGCTATTAAGTAATAAAACATGTTAAAGTAGATGAGCCAGGGAATTGAAAACATAAAGATTATAAATAGTTCTTATTCAACTTTAAATATACATTACTTTGGAGGTAGAAGCAAATCATAATTCTTTTGAATGAGTCATTCATAAAATTATAATATACTATATAACTAAGATTTTCAGGTTTCAGCATCTTTCTTGACATAATATTATTCATTATAATGTTATAACTTGTCAAGACCATCCTTCATTTTTTTGTATTCATGAGCCTGGTTTCTAGAAAGGATAATTTTAAAGAGAAAACACAATTTGTACGTGACTTTCCAAAAGCAGTCCACTGGATTATTAATGTTTAGAGGTGCACAGGAGCTATTAAGAGTATTTATTCATGTATACCTCACCTTATTCCAGAAAAGATTTAAGTTAACTTGAAATTTTTAGAAAGTTATTATATATTTCTATGATCATTTACATTTTGTGTTAGGGACTGAGGGGTAGGGAAGAAGTATTTTCAGTTAAAAAATTAAAGAGGAAACACAAGGGAATAAATAAGCTTAAAGGAAATCTCATTGGCTAACTTTCCAGGATTATAATTATGCAACAACACTTAGGGCTCAAGTGCTAAGAGTAGTTGGGAAATCCTGGCTCCAGATACCTGAGGATTGCTGTCTATCTGCTTGATGACCTGCTGCAGCAATCTCTAGGCCCCAGGTTGATATTCCTGTCTCCTAACAGACACCAGACCTGTGTGATTTCTCTATCAGCACTTCCTTCTGCCTGCCAGCTTCTTGCAATTTTTATATTTGTAGTCCTCTACTTCTTGAAAGCAAATTTAAAACATTCTGTTCCTTCTGCATGTTCATGGAGGGCTCAGTACACATCAGTTAGGCAAGTAAAGATTAAATTTATAGAGTGCTCTACAGCCTACAAAGAATGAAAGCTAGCATGTTAACCAAGAGCGCGAGCTTTTTGAGATAAATTGCCTAGCTCAAAGCCGTGACCTGCCACTTACTATCTTTGTGACCTTGGGAAGGGTGCTTCAATTTTTTGTGCCTTTATTTCTTCATCCATAAAATGGGAGCGATACTATATCCCTCAGCATCATCGTGCAGTTAAAGGCAATAATTCATGCTTAGAACAAGTACGTAGTGAGTACCCATAGGCAGCACATGGTAAATGTTAGTTGATATTGTAATCATTATCATAATTGATTTTAAAAAACCTATTCATCTATGGTGTGCTACTTGAATTTTGCAATAATAACTTATAAGGAACTTAAGTATTATTAGCCCCATTTTATTGATAGACCCTAAGGCTTTAATGTTCAACTTGCCCAAAATCAACAAGCATTCCTGGCAAAGCTAGGATTAAAACTGTGTTACGTAGAGACAGAGTTCCCCTAGGGCTTGCAGTTAGACTATTCACGGGAGTGAATTCATCTCAGGAGCTAGCTCTAAAGTCTGAAGTGGTTGCTCAGAGCCGTGTTGTGAGGATTCTCAAAGCAGGAACAAGCTCATTAAGAATAGAATGACTGATTGATTAGCAGTATTTGCCATGGGCTCAGGAGCATGGAGCAGGATTGCATTGTTGCTTTCCTTTTTTCTTTTTTCCCCTCCTAGCTAAAGTTTCTCATTAACCCTAGTTTTTTCGTTTTGGTTTTTGTTCTTATTTTGGCTGAGGAAGATTTGCCCTGAGCTAACATCTGTGCCAATCTTCCTCTATTTTGTATGTGGGTCACCGCCACAGCATGGCTGCTGACGAGTGGTGTAGGTCTGTGCCCTGCAACCAAACCTGGGCTGCCAAAGTGGAACACGCCGAACTTAACCACTAGGCCGTGGGGCAGGCCCCCCCTAGTTTTTCTTTATGAACAAAATTTTTAGGTAAATTTTTAGAACATATCTTGTAATGAAGTTATTAATTTATAGAATAATTTAACCTAGTAAGTTTACTAGGGAAGTGTTACTATTCCTAAAATATTTTCTAACTAAGGCAATTGATAGAACGATTCTCTTACAAGCTATTTCTCTATAATTCTTCTCATTTTCTGCTCTCATATGGGCACACAGGTTGAGAAATCTAGTAGTCACCATTTACTTCTAATTTGAGGGTTAAGTTTTAAGTACTAATGGCACTTTGAGAAGTAATTGAGAAAGCTTTGTTTGCATATATGAACCAAATACTAGTCCCCTTGAAAGTCAGAGAGTTGTTTTGGATGTGTCATATAAGTACCATTTTAAATATACACAAAAGCTAGGTTTCTATGGAGTTGACATACCTGATGCCTCCTCTGACTTCCTTGTTTTATTTTAGCAAATGTTATCCTATCCCCAGTATCTTCAGTCTTATTGTAGGGAAACAGCAACTTTTTATTTTCAATGTTGACATCACCTAAGTGTGGGAGAAGCCAGACTTGAGTTCTGGGTTCTACCTTCTCTGCAGGAAGATGCCTCAGAAAAAGCTGGCTACAACTGCCTGAGTTCACCCAAGTGCCCAGCTTGGGCTTGGCATTGGAAGGCTTGGGTAGTCCTCTTTCCCAATATGAATACCTTTGGGGAATATCTGCAGACAAAGCTCATGAAGTGTGAGAACCTGGTACGCCATTCCCTAGCTGGAAAGAAATATAGGCGAGATGGGGAGGGAATACACTACTGTGGTTTTCCCATGTAGAACTCTGTGGATTTCACTGGACTATTAGAGTCACCTGGTCTCCAGTTCTTGCTAAGATACCTTCAGGGATATAGAGAATTTACCACCTCCTCAAAGTCCCGGCCATCTTTGGACAATTCTGACAAATTTTTCCTTTTACTTCTTTCTCTATGAGATGGCTAAGCGAGGAAGAAATCTCTCTCAGAAAACATTTCCCATTCACACTCACTACTGCAAAATTGCTCTGCTCTGATTTCTTGAGCTTTATTGATTTAAATCAGAGAGTTATTTATATTTGATGTGCCCAGTGGCAATGACCAAGGTTAAATAAGCATCTGGAAGAGCTTTGTGGGAAGTGTAAGACTATTTGGGGAAAAAAGAATTTCTCCCAAAAGCTTTCCAAAATTTAACTTGCAAAGGCTCTATAAAGTATGCTCTCTGGAGGTAAAAAATACATATATTTATGAAAAGTAATCTTTTTATTATTAAACATAGTGTTTAATATTTATGATTAGATTAGATATTCATTTTTAAAAATCATGCTTACCAATCACATTTCAGTGAAAATTACTTTTAAGACTGTTATATGCAATCAGTCTTTAAAGGTATTCACTGGAAATGGTTAGAGAAAAAAGCAGTGTTCCTACTGAAGTTCATATTAAGTGCCTTATAAGATGTAATTCTTCTATATAGTGTTTTTAAAATAAAAATTTTAAAGTTTCATCTAGAAGGTAATCTTGTTTATTATTTATTGTCATTTTTTTTAGGTGATATAATCTAAATATTCAAAATAAATTATGTTTTGAAGCAATTCTCAGCTCTAAGTTTGTCTCCACAGCCTCCTTTCCCCAAGTGGAAAGACTTCATTAATTTTCTTTTCGGAGCAGAATTTTGGTAGTTTTTGCTGGCATGATGAAGAACATGTTATAGATTCAGGCTGTTAGGGCTCTTTCCATACTTAACAATATGTTCGATCTTACAATCTTTTCTTGGGATTTCTCTTCTGCCTTTATTAGTTAAGCCTTCTCTCTCTGGGAATTTTCTTAAATCAGAGAGACTTCATTATGCTCACAAAATCTCCTCTGCCACGTTGAACAGGAGAGCCCCTTAGTCCTTCCCATTTCGTGGAGATGCATTTAATATTTTTGGTTGTTTCAGACTGACTCCGATTCTTCGCACTCAGAAGCATTTTCAGGAAAATGTGGTGTTTACACAGTTTATAGCCACCCTGCTTGAAGAATTACATTTAAAGAATGAAGACCTTGAAAGTTTAACCATCATATTTAGAACCAGCTGTTAACCAGAGTGGTAAGTTGGATTGTGTTTTACTTTAGTTTGTTTTTCATTTGTTGCCTGTTTGGATTCTTTTTTCATATTGGAAATTTTAAAAACCAAGTACAGACCTCAAGATGTCCTCAGTTTGCTGAGGAAGAACACAATATCCCTTAGTTCTCAGCTGCCCCAGTCACTTCCTGTCCACCCTTGTTACCTTGTGCCCCATCCTTGTTGTTATTCCTCCTCTATAGGCTACCGCAGTTCTATTTCTTGCAATCCAGGAAACTCCCCACTATCAGCTTCTTACTCAAACCTAGACCATCCACATTTCCCATCTGATAAGTTTCCCCCCAGAAGCAGCAATTTACTTCAACCAAACTACTGCAGGGATCCATTGAGAATGTCCTCATCCTACTTCCCTCTTCAAGGAAATCACCCCAAACCCAGCCAATACCTTAGTCATCTCATGTGCAGATAGATAAGCAGGTGAATTTACAAGTCTGGCTTTGTCGAATCCTGACCCTGTTCCCAGGTACATAGCCCACCCCGACTATCCTAAGTTCTTGCCTCTTTCAAAACTGCCCATCAGAATGTCCCCTCCCTCATCCTGCCCTAGTCATAACTCTCCATCTCTTCCTCTGCTTACTTCTCACTTCACACACTCTCAAGTGCTCAGATAGGTATTGATTTAATATTACTATTGAAGAAATTCATCCTAAACTACAAATGAGACTCTCAGGAAGCATTTTCTTTTTTTTTTATTTTCAATTATTTTTTTAAATTATGAAAGCAATACAAGCTTGTTGTAAAAATTAAAATTAAGCAATACAGAATTGCATATATGATTTTAAAAAAAGGAAAATTCCCCCCTCACCTGTGCCTGCAATCCTGTCTCCTTCCCAGAAGTACACTTGATGTATATCATTTTATATTTTACTTGAATTTTTTTGGGGGGGGGGGAACCTTCAAGCAAATCTTTAAATATATGAGAAGGATATTTGAGACAGGTATTTTGGCAGGCAAGAAAGAACGGCATCCCTTTATTGAACCTGCTAGAAAATGGAATATAAGGAATCAGCACTGTAACTGCCTCCCAGCTTAGACCCAGTAACCTTTTCAAACAACCCTGCTTCCCTGAGGACCCTCTGAAACAAAGGCTTTTACTTAGGGAGTGAGCTCACGTTGGCCTGTGTAAGCATCAATTCAGTGGCCCTTCTAAGAATATAGTGAGGTTGGAGTTTTTGTTTTATTGAGCTTCAGGTACAGAGGATTGAATTAATCATACTTCTCAGTTCATAACACCCTATCTCCATCGGTTGAAAGGTTTCTTTTCCAGATAGACGGAGAACAAAGGGTGCCTAACCAGAGGTCCTTCCAGGCCTGCTTTAATGAATAGGTACCAATTAAGAATCATTTTTAATTAGCATATTTTAAACTTGTATATAAACAGATGGTGTTAAAGTACTTTTAAGGACTTGCAACAATAGATATTTAAGTGGACTTAACAGCTCCCCTATGATCATTGTTTATTTGTGTAAGTAATTAAAGGTAAACTTTCAAGTAGACTTTGTCAGTATTATAAGGGATTCTAAATAAATGAGGCCTTATTACATAATTTTCCATATGAGAAATGGAGATGGTTATGAGTAGGTGGATGGATTTTTTTCTCTTTGCATGATTTTTGTAAACCATAAGTTCATTTGAGTATAAAGATTTTAACTTTTTAACCTTTTAAGATTAAATTACTGCTAGCTAGTATATGTTAATATGCTTTCAGTTGCAGATAACAGAAAAAAAATCCAGCTCAAACTAGCTTTTCTTATGGTGATATATTAGTTATCTTTTGCTACATAACAAATTACTCCAAAACTTAGTGCCTTAGAACAACAGACATTTTGTTATATCATAGTTTCTGTGAGTCAGGGATCTGGACCCCATTTAGCTTAGGGCCTCTGGCTCAGAGTCTCTCATGAGATTGTAGTTAAAGCTATCTGCCAGGGTTTTGATGTCCTCTGAAGAACCGACTGGAGGAAGATCCCCTTCCAGGCTCACTCATGTGGTTGTTGGCAGGATTTAGTTCCTCCCTGAGTTGGACTCAGGGCCTCAGTTTCTAACTGGCTGTTGTCTGGAGACTTCTCCTGGTTCTTTGCCTCACCGGCCTCTCCATAGTGCACCTCACAACTTGGCATGTGGCTTCCCTCAGAGTGAGCAAGTGAGAGAGGATACCCAAGATGGAAGCCACAGTCTTTTCGTAACTAATCTCAGAAGTGACATACCATCACATTTTCTGTATTCCATGACTTGTTAGAACCTAACCACTAGATCCAACCTACTCTCAAGGTGAGAGGATTGTATAAGGGCATGAATACCAGGAGGCAGAAATCATTGGGGGCCATCTTAGAAGCTGTCTGCTACAGGGGACAAACTTGTTCAGTAGTTCCCAGCTTTATCTGTAGCATTACCTCACTGTCCTGGTGAGAGTCTTGAACTACACACTATTTTGAGGACACCCCAGAACCAATCCATGTGGCCATAAATGCAATGAGCTAACCCAATCATTCTGGGAAGGGCTTGGGGAGAGAGAGAGAGGGGATTTTCTTATTGACCTAGCCCCATCAAGGCCTACCCCTTGAGCTGAATATGAAGTTGGGTCTATTCCACCCAAACCACTGTTGCTACATAATGAGGAAAACTGGAATGTATATTGGGAAGACAACACAGTGTTCCCAAAAACTGGTAAAATATTTTAGGTGTTTTATTCAGACTGTCCTTTTTTGCTTCACAGGTATAATCCATGAAGACCAAACAGAAGATGAACTTCTATTCACCATTTCTGGAATTCTAGCCACAATGATGGTCTGGTGGTGACTGATGGCTTTGTTCCAAGAAAGACCTTTACCTCTAAAGATTTCAACTCCCTGCCTCCCAGTTCCTAACTGTATAGAATGACTTTCCCAGATAGAGGAGAACCATTATTCCAACAAGGATAACCAAGTCCTTGCATCCCTAGCTATGAGACTTAGTATTTTTATTTATTTGAAAATGAAACTCAGAAAGTCTTAAGTTGAAACTTGAATGAATATTCAAGAAAATATAATGACCTCTTATTTTTTCTGGATAATTCCAGCCTTCTTATCAGTTGACCAAAAAATTAAGAAAATTCTCATTTTGGCCTCACAGTCTAAACTCTAGATTCTAAAGACCAGTAAAGCGTTAGGGCAATAAATGCAATCTAAGATGAAGCCCTTTGGAAGTCTAGTCATTATTCTTTTAAAGAAGCTGACTGTGCTATAAAATGGACCTGAGCAATGTGGTTAACCTCACAAGTCCAGAACAGGAGTATCCCAGAGCTGTCTGGACTCAAGGAAATAAAAATTTTTTAAAAGTGAAATCTGTAGTTTGTTTTTAAGGGAGACAATCACTAGAATTTACACTGCTTTTTCAAAATGTATATCAAGTATGCAAGTTAAGTTAGCAGGGCCTCCAGAACAGTTAAGGGGAGCCTCAGACAATTTGGGGAGTTTTATTGAAGGGCCAAGAAACGATATAAAATCAGATCTATACTCTTGGACATGGAGGAAATGACAGCTGCTAAAAGTGCAACCATGGAAAGGTGCTGGAAAGCAGCCCGGTAGAGTAGGGAGCTCAATGGACAGGTTCAGCAAGAGCGCAGGGTACAATATCAATATCAAAAATCAATTGTGTTTTCTTATACTAGCAATTTAAAATCCAAAAATGAAACTAAGAAAACAATTCCATCCACAGTAGCACCAAAAAGAATTACATACTTAAGAATAAATTTAACAAAAGACATACAAGACTTGTACAATGAAAACTATAAAACATTCAGAGAAATTAAAGGTGGTATAAATAAATACAGAGAGAGACATTCCATGTTCATGAATTAGAAGATTCAGTATTTTTAAGATGGCAGTCCTCCCCAAATTGATCTATAGATCAATGCAATCCCTATCAAAATCCTAGCAGGCTTTTTTGAAAATTGGCGCGATGATCCTAAAACTTCAAGGGCAGTGCAAAGGATCCAGAATAGCCAAAACAATTCTGAAAATGAAGAATACTCCTTGATTTCAAAACTTACTACAAAGCTCCAGTAATCAAGACAGTGTGGTATTGATATAAAGATAGATAGGTGTAAAGATCAGTGGAACAGAATTGGAAGTCCAGGAGTAAACCCTCATATTTATGGTCAGTTTATTTTTGACTGAGGTACCAAGGCAGTTCAATGGAGAAAGGATCGTCTTTTCAACAAACGGTGCTGGGACATTTGGATATCAGTCGCAAAAGAGATGAATTTAGGCCTTACCTCCTACCAATTTAGGCCTTACCTCCTACCATATGCAAAAATAAATTCAAAATGCATCAGAGACCTAAATGTAAGAGCTGAAACTAAAACTTTTAGGAGAAAACATACATGATGTTGGTTTAGGAAAAGAGTTCTTAGATAAGATGCTAAAAGCACAATCCATAGGAAAAATATTAACAAGTTGGACTTCATCAAATTTTAAAACTTCTGTGCTTCAAAAAAACGTCATTAAGAAAATGAATTGACATACCACACACTGGGATAAAATATTTTTAAATCATATTTGATAAAGGACTTATATCCAGAATACATAAAGAATTCTTAAAACTCAAAAATAAGACAACTCAATTTTAAAATGGGCAAAAATTTGAATAGACATTTCAGCAAAGAAGATACACAAGTGGCCCAGCATATGAAAACATCCTCACCATCACTAGTCATTAGAGAAATGCAAGTTAAAACCAAAATTGGGGGCAGGCCCCACGGCATAGTGGTTCAGTCTGGCACTCGCTGCTTCAGCATCCTGGGTTCACAGATTTGGATCCTAGGCATGGACTTACACCACTCATCAAGCCATGCTGTGGCAGCGACCCACATATAAAATAAAGGAAGATTGGCACAGATGTTAGCTCACGGCACCACCACCAACAACAAAAAAGAAGATTGGCAACAGATGTTAGCTCAGAGCAAATCTTCCTCACCAAATAAAACAAAATTAGGTACCACTTCACACCCACTAGGATGACTATAATAAAAAAGACAAACAGTGATGAGGATATGGAGAAAATAGAGGCCTAATACATTACTGGTGGAAATGTAAAATGATACAGTCACTTTAGAAAAACAGGTCTGCAGTTTCTTAGAAAGTTAAACATGACCCAGCAATCCCACTTGGTGTTCCATCCTAAGAGAAATGAAAACGTGTTCACAAAGACTTGTAGGCAAATAATCATAGCAGCATTATTCATATTAGTCAAAAAGTGGAAACTATCCAAATGACCATCAACTGGTAAACAGAAAAACCAAAAATCCATACAATGGAGTACTGACACATGCTACAACCATCGATGAACCTCAGAAACATTATGCTAAGTGAAATAAGTCGAATGCAATAAACCATATAAGGTATGATTCCATTTATATGAAATGTCAGAAAAAGACAATCTCTAAAGCAGATACTAGCCTGGTAGTTGCATGGGCCTGGGTTGGGAACAGGGATTGTCTGCAAATGGGCATAAGAGATTTCTTTAGGGTGATGAAAATGTTCTAAAACTAAATTGTGATTTTTGCAGAACTTTGTAAACTTTTGAAAATAATTGATTTGGATTTTGGGGCCAGCCCAGTGGCATAGTAGTTGGGTTTGCATGCTCCACTTCGGTGGCCTGGGGTTCACAGGTTCAGATCCCAGGCATGGACCTATGCACTGCTTATCAAGCCATGGTGTGCCAAGCATCCCACATATAAAGTAAAGGAAGATGGGCATGGATGTTAGCCCAGGGCCAATCTTCCTCAGCAAAAAGAGAAGGATTGGCAATAGATGTTAGCTCAGGGCTAATCTTCCTCACAAAAAAAAAATGGATTTTACATATATAAATTATACCTTAATAAAGCTATTAAAAATTATAGATGATGTCCATTCTACCTAAAGCAATCTACAGATTCAATGCAATCCCTATCAAAATTCCAATGACATCTATCACCAAAATAGAACAAACAGTCCTAAAATTGGTATGGAACTACAAAAGACCCCACATTGCCAAAGCAATCTTAAGAAAGAAGAACAAAGCTGGAGGTATCACGCTCCCTGATTTCAAACTATATTACAAAGCTATAGCAATCAAAACAGTAAAATATAGGCATAAAAACAGACACACAGATCAATGGAACAGAACAGAGAGCCCAGAAATAAACCCATACATATTTGGTCGATTAATTTACAATGAAGGAGCCAAGAATATACAATGGGGAAAGGACAGTCTTTTCAATAAATGGTGTTGGAAAACTGGACCACTGTCTTAATACCATATCCAAAAATTAACTCAAAATGGATTAAAGACCTGCATGTAAGACAAACCATAAAACTCCTAGAAGGAAACACAGGCAGTAACCTCCTTGACATCAGTCTTGGCCATAGATTTTTGGATTTGACACCAAAAGCAAAGGCAACAAAATAACAACAAGTGGGACTACCTCAAACGAAAAAGCTTGCGCACAGCAAAAGAAACCATCAACAAAATGAAAAGGCAACCTACTGAATGGGAGAAAATATTTGCAAATCATATATCTGATAAGTGGTTAATATTCAAAATATGTAAAGAACTCATAAAACTGAATAGCAAAAAAAAACAATCTGATTAAAAAATGGGCAGAGGATCTAAATAGACATTTTTTCAAAGACATACAGATGGCCAACAGGTATACAAAAAGATGCTCAGCATCACTAATCATCAGGGAAATACAAATCAAAACCACAATGAGATATCACTTCACACCTGTTAGAATGGCCATCATCAAAAAGACAGGAAATAACAAGCGTCAGCAAGGATGTGGAGAAAAGGGAACTCTTGTGCACTGTTGGCAGGAATGTAAATTGGTGCAGCCACTATGGAAAACAGTGTGGAAGTTCTTCAAAAAATTAAAAATAGAACTACCATATGATCCACCAATTCCACTTCTGGGTATTTACCCAAAGGAAATGAAAACACTAACTTGAAAAGATATATGCACCCCCACGTTCACCGCAGCATTATTTACAATTTTACAATTTGTAAATTTATACATATATTTATAAACATAATTTACATTATTACACACACTAGAATATTAGCCATGAAAAAGAAGGAAATCTTGGGGCCAGCCCCGTGGTTCAGCAGCCCGAGTTTGCAGGTTTGGATCCTGGGCATGGACCTACACTGCTCATCGGCCATGACATGCAGGGTGGCAACCCACATACAAAATAGAGGAAGATTGGCACAGATGTTAGCTTGGGGGTGAATCTTCCTCACCAAAAAAAAAAAAAAGGAAATCTTGCCATTTGCAACAAATTGCTGGACCTTGAGGGCAGTATGCTAAGTGAAATAAGACAGAGAAAGACAAATACTGTATGATCTCATATGTGGAGTCTAAAAATAAAAAAGTTTTTTAAAACCAAGCTCATAGATACAAAGAACAGATTGGTGGTTGCCAGAGGTGGGGAGTAGGGGGTGGGCAAAATGGGTGAAGGGGGTCAAAAGGTACAAACTTCCAGTTACAAAGTAAATGTCAGGGGGATGTACAGCATAGTGACTATAGTTGATGATGCTGTATTGCATATTTGAAAGTTGCTAAGAGAATAGATCTTAAAAGTTCTCATTACAAGAAAGAGAAAATTTGCAGCTGTGCATGGTGATAGATATTAACTAGACTTTTTGTAGTTATCATTTTGCAATATATACAAATATCGAATCATGTTGTGCACCTAAAACTAATATGTTATACGTCAATTAATACCTCAATAAAAATAAATTTTAAAAATCATAAATGATGACAGGGCCTCTCTCTATGACCTACTAGTGACATCTCTCTGGGTTAAAGAGGGGAAGGAGCTGCTGTATCCCACTGCTCGCCTCCCTATGCCCAGAGACACCTCTTTAGTTATTTCCCACGCCCTGCAGGTCTAGGGCCCTCAGGTGAGGACCCGTAGCTCACTATAGAAACATTAGGAAGCCAAATGGACCACTACCACCTCTGCCCTCAGGCGACCGCAGGGCCAGCAGCTTCTTTAGGTGCTGCATCTGCCTCCCACACACTCCTGCAGGGTTTATGTTTGCTTGGAAGGACTAGAGCAGAATTCAGTTCAGCTCAAAGAACTGTGCTAGATCTTGGTTTCTAAATGTCATTTTCCAATAAAAGAAGTGAAGGCTCCTTGGGAAAGTGGCTAGTTCTAAAGCTGAGGCAGGGAAAACACAAGATAAGCCTGGAGCATCTTGCAGTACCGGAAAGTAAGCAAGTGCTTACTGCTAAAGACTGGGGTGCTTAGCCTGCCACTGAAGACTAGTCTGCAGCTCCCCCTGCTCGGGCCACTGAATGGATAGGAAAAACCACTGGGTTGTCCTAAGCTGTTCTTCACAGGCTCTTAAACAGAAAACGAAGTATGGTTGTCAGAAAATAAAAATCAGTTTTGAAATAAATAAATGAATGATACTATATGTAGATACTATCCCTTCCAAGAGGTGGAGCTGGGTCCAACCTTTGAGAGTGGGTTAAACATAATGACTTGCTTCCAAAGAATAGAGCAGGGAAAGGAAAAACACGGCCTTCACCAACTGATGAAGGTTCACATCCCCAATGATGTCTTGTGCTCCCTGATATGTGTGATGAGAAGGGCCCTTCACTTCTGTGGTATTCTTCCCCAAAAGCATAACCTCAGTCTAATCATGAGAAAACAGACAAATCCAATTTGGGGGGCATTTCTACAGGAAACTTGGCCAGTACCCCTCAAGACTGTCAAGGTCATGAAAAACAAGGCAAGACTGAAAAACTGTCACAGACCAGGGGAGACATGTAAACTAAATGCAATCGTGATCTGCATCAGAACAGAAAGAGGACATTAATGGAAAAACTGGTGAAACCCAAATAATGTCAAGTTTAGTTAACAGTAATAAGCCAATGCAGTTTCTTAGTTTTAACAAATGTACTCTGGAAACGTAAAATGTAAACGATAGGGGAAATTGGGTGAGGGGTACACAGGAACTCTGTACTATCTTTGCAAGATTTTCTGTGAGTCAAAAGTTATTCAAAAATAGTTATTTTTTTAAAAAAGCACTGGCTAGACGTGAGAAGGGATGCAAAGACAAGACAGTCATCGCCCTCAGACTCTTCAGCCTGCCCATGGGAGGGAGGCACAACTAGGGTAAATGCCTTGAAGAGGAACATCCATCCTGGTTTGCCTGGGACGGTCACTAGTTTACACCCGTTATCTCAGCATCATTATTAATTACAAGCATCCTCTTTTACTTCCAAAAGTATTCTGATTTGGGACGTTAAATTATATGGTCACACCACCTAAAAGGCACAGGATATGCTGTGGCAGTCAGAGATGGGAGGGGACATTTGTGATGTCATGGAAGGCTGATTGGGGAGTTATGAAGTAGAGGTAGAAAGTCAGCGGGACAGGGAGCGATAGGTGTGGCCCAGGCAGGGGCAGCTGAAGAGGAAAGACCCCAGAGACAGGTGAGCCCCAGGCTGTGTTCTTTTTAAGACACAGAAGCCTGAAGTTGGAGAAAACTCTGAGAAAAGTGGCCAACATGATTAAGATGAGGTCAGCAGGGTGTGGGCAGTAACATATTTTTAAGCAGACAGGAGGGAAAGTGACTATACCACCTGAAATGAAATGAAAACCCTATGAAATCAATTTTCCTGAAGAAGATCCGTTTTTCTTCCTTTACATAGCCATTCTTTCCCTAACTTTTCCTATACTTTCTCTAAGCCCTTGATATACACTGAGCTCCAGCTCACCCAAGCTAACTCTCAAAGGTACTGTGAGATCATCTAAACACTGATATTGCTGTTTGCTAAGCTCTCAACCTGTACAAGATTGGAGCAGCTGCTTCCCTGGGCCTTGGGTGTCTGACCCAACCTGTGGTTCAATCATGTGCTCTGCTGACTCAGAGCCTCACTGTCTCCAGAACACCACTCCCTGACCCCCCTGTGGCATTCTTCATTATTGAAGTCAAATGTCGCCTTCAATAAAGCATAACCCCCAGGTTTTCTTGTGAACTCCGAATTTCAAAGAACAGGAAGAAAGGTTTTACGAAAACCCTGTTGCTCTTTCAGGGAAGAAGACTTGAATTCTAAATAGCATTTACTATAAAAAGTAAACAGTGTGATTCAGTTTCACTTTCTATTTAAATACTTCAGGACCTAGTTCATATGCTGTTATATTCAAAGAATGGTGACTTTTTTTTTCAATCTTGCCCTTTGAATAATTCCATTTCCATGAGATTCTCATTTAAAAACCCCACCAGGCTTAACATACTTAGTGGAGTCTTTGTAAGGAATTATTTAGCATCTTCTGTGTATAGTCATGTCCAAAAACCAGATGATCTGCCCACTAATTAGGGATCAGGATCAATTCTCTAAAGATTTACCTAGACCCAAGGAAAATGATACCGTGCTGAAGTTTGAAAATCTTGAATAGCCTCACATGATAAGCCCTGGTAGAAAAGAAGAGTAAGGATGTCTAGCCCCTCTGCTGGGCTGAGGGTGTGTCAGGAGCAGGGGTGACTTCCATCCGAAATGTGCCCAGAGAGGCCCCGGTGGGGTTGGGATTGGCTCCCGGGGCCTCTGCTGTCCCTGCCCTCTCCTTGCAGCACAACCTGGAGGCTGAAAGCTCCGGTGACTTTTAGCCTGTGTAGGGATGCCGTGTTTGATTGCTGATGAAATACCCTGATGAGATTTTCTTTGGGAATTCATGTGTCCTTTTCTAAATCAAACTTGCAAAATAGGAACTTTTGTAATATCTCAGCCATCCAGCTCTCTGCTCTCTAAATTTTCAAGCTTTTGCATGCCCTTCCCTCAGCAAAAAAACAGTTGTTTTGGAAAACTGATTACCAGTGAAGAAACTGGGAGGTTGGATTGGATCAAAATACCTTTATATAGAAGCAGTGGCACCAAGCCCTTCCCTCTAAATGAGCTGGCCTCACCTCTGGGGTCTATGGAGAAAAGCCCGCTCCAAGGTGTTAGTTTTCAGTTTGCTTCCCAGCACCTCTGCAGTCATAACCAAAGCGAAGGAGAATATTGCATGACTTCAGAAGAAAGCCAGCCACCTTGCAACATCTTCAGGAAATTCTGCACTCCCCTAGGGCTTGCAAAACTCCCTATGTCTTGCAGACCAAAGGCAAGATCTCAGTCACCTAGCTCTAGTTTGCATAATTAAAGAAAGTGGAAGCTGGTTATTTTCTGGGTGACCTTTGACCCAACCAAGCTCACAGGGCCTGTGACAGAAACAAGAGAGCAATAAAACAAAGTGTGGCAGCAGTGAAAGCTTTTATTATCTACATGAGCAGAAAAGCCAGGCCCTTGGATGCCCACCTGACCCCTTACCTACTAGGGCCATACAACCAAGACAGTGTCCACCATTATAATAACATTATAATGTTATTATTTTGAAGTTGGCATACATACAACTTAACATAATTTCATGTCATAATTTGTAAGACTTTTCAGGGAAACACATTCTTCTATAATACCTTTTATCTTTATTTTTGATAAGGAAAGGCACAGCTTATGATCTGTTAACTTGCTCCATCTCACATCCTTACCCCTTTATTGTCCTCCCATTGTTCTCTTAACATATTATCCATCTTTGGGGAAAAAATTAAAACACAGAGGGCTGGCCCCGTGGCGTAGTGGTTAAGTGTGCGTGCTCCACTGCTGGTGGCTCGGGTTCCAATCCGGAGTGCTCACCGAGGCACCTCTTGTCAAGCCATGCTGTGGCGGTGTCCCATATAAAGTGGAGGAAGATAGGCACAGATAGCCCAGGGCCAATCTTCCTCAGCAAAAAAAGAGGAGGATTGGCATGGATGTTAGGTCAGGGCTGATCCTCCTCACCAAAAAAAAAAAAAAACACCACACAATTTTAGAGCCGCATTCCCTAGGACCACATGGAGGTAGAGAGAGCCCACCTTCAAAGTCAGGCAGAGCAACTCTACCTCCTTTCCATGTTGGGCATCCAGATAGATTCTCTTTGTACAAACAGTCTTGCTAGCAGGAAAGAGAGTTTGAAAATCACTGAGCTAGTCTAAATCCTTCACTTTAAAAAGGCACAAACTAAGACCCAGGGAGGTTTACCCGACATGAGGTCAGCCACTTTCAGCAGAGCAATTGCTAGAAACCAGGTCTCAAGCTCCTAGTCTATGGCAACAAAAAAGCCCAATGAGCTTTGAAGAGAGAGAGGGAGCTCAAAACGGGACTCTTTCAATCAAAACCCACCTGGGATTAGGGCAGCCAACATGTCTGGGTGAGCTAAACTGAGATTCCTCCACCCCCGCCCCCACTTCCGTTGCAGAACAAGGTCACTGCCCCAGGGAGAGTTGAACTTGTGGATGGGTTCTGATTTGAGTCAGAGTACAGTTTGGTTTTAAGGCCCAGAAATTTTTTGTTTGGAGCCTCCAGGCTGGGTTAGAGGTTGAGAGACCATGGGGCCACCGAGCAGCCCTTGGCTTTTCAGAGTTTAGGGAAACAACTCAGTTGCATTAGGAGTTTCTCAAGGAAAGTCGCTAGGACAGAGAAGGAATATTTACTAAGTGCAAGAGGAAGCTATCACTGAAGACCTTTCTAACCCATTCTGTACAGTTCAGTTCAATAAAACCAGCAAACACACCTATCACAACTTTGTTCTCTCCGTGATTAAAGCCTCAAGTTTTTTGTGGAAAGTGACACACACACCAAGAAAGCCAGCTTGCTCTGTTGGTGAGAGAAGTAAAGATATCCACAGAAGTAGGGTTCTGGGCCATTTTGGCGGTGGGAGTAATAAAGTTAGCATTAATATTAGGGTCTTTGAAGGTTTCTGAATTAATTTATTTTTTAGGAATATGTGGAGTTACACTGAGTCTTCATCTTGTTCAGCTCAGGCCAAACTGAGGGAGGAAGGCTGGGCTGGGGGGAAAGATGGGGGTGGGAAGGCCTGACAGGGTAGCCTGAGTTTTTAGAGTCTAGGCAGTGTGGAGTTCCAGGCAGCATGGAGCTTTTAGAGTCTCCCCTGAAGCTGTCCCCCACCCCAGTCTGCATTCCTAGGGAACGTCCTAACATCTGCCCAGGGTTTCAGAAATATGCACACTCATTCATACAACAAATCTTTATTGAGCACTTGCCATGGGCCAGGCCTTCCCATCCAGACCACTCACTGAAAGCCTTCTATGGTGCCCTGTGCAGTTTCTCTACAACGCATGCAGGACTGCACCCTGCTCACTCCTTCACTCCTCACAGGGGATTGCAGTCTAGCTCTGGCTATGAAACATTCAGTAAGCCATAAGCATGGAGGCAAAATGGGTTAAAAGGCTGGGATTTGTCACCAGACTGGCCCAAGTGAAATCCTAACATTTGGGCAATAACTAGCTGGTTGATCTTGGGCAGGTGGTAAACTTCTCTGAGCCTCAGCTTCTTTATTTGAAAATGGAGAATAATAAAATATAATCCTTACAGGTTATTTATTTAATGGTACATAAAGACAAAGAGACCACTAATGTTAGGTGAAAAGGTTTTTTTAAGATTTAGCACAGGGGCCGGCCCGGTAGCATAGCAGTCAAGTTTGCATGTTCCGCTTCGGCAGCCGGAGATTCTCCAGTGCAGACCTGGAATTACTTCTTGTTTGGGGTGGTTCACCTGGGTCCTTTAAATTTTGATGAAATTGAATTTATCAAATTTTTTTTTTTTTTTTTAGTTTGTGTCCTATTGAAGAAATCCTTGACTACTCCAAAGTTGTGAAATTTTTCTTCTAGAAGTTTTATAATTTTAGCTTTTATGTTTAGGTCTGGGATCCATTTTCAGTTGCTTCTTGTAACATGGTGTGAGGTAGGGATTGAGGTTCTTTATTTCCATATAGATATCCAGTTGATCCAGCATCATTTCTTAAAAAGATTGTCCTTTTCCCCTTTGAAATACCTTGGCCCCTTTGTCAAAAATCAATTGACTGGGGCTGGTCCCATGGCTTGGCGGTTAAGTGCGTGTGCTCCGCTGCTGGCGGCCCGGGTTCAGATCCCGGGCGCGTACCGACTCACTGCCTCTCTGGCCATGCTGAGGCTGCATCCCACATACAGCAACTAGAAGGACGTGCAGCTATGACATACAACTATCTACTGGGGCTTTGGGGGGGAAAAACAATAAATAAATTTCTAAAAAAAAAAAATCAATTGACTATATATGTGGAGGTCTATGCCTGGACACTGTTATCTTCTGTTGACCCATATATCTGTCCTTATGCCAGAACCAGAATGTCTTGATAATTTTAATTTTATAGTAAGTCTTCAAATTAAGTAGTGTAAGACTTTCTTCCAACTTTGTTCTTTTCAAAGTTGTTTTGGCCATTCTAGGTGCTTTGCATTACGCTATAAATTTTACAATCTGCTTGATCGTGATTACATTGAATCTATAGGTCAATTTGGAGAAAATGACATCTTAACAATATTAAGTCTTCCAATCCATGAATACAGCACATCTCTCCATTTATTTAGGTCTCCTTTAATTTATCTCAGCAGTGTTTTGCAGTTTTTAGTGTGCCAGTCTCACACAAATCTTGAAAAATGTGCCCAAAATATTTCATGTGTTTTTTAATAGGCTTTATTTTTTAGAGCAGTTTTAGGTTCACAGCAAAATCCAAGTACAGAGTTTCCATATACCCCCTGACCCCCTACGCAACCTCCCCCATCTAGGGTGTTTTTTATGCTATTGTAAGTGGTATTTTTAAATTTCATTTCCAACTGTTCATTGCTAGTATACAGAAAAAGAATTTTTATATATTGACCTTGTATCCTGTGAACTTGTCAACCTACTTATCAGTTCTAGTAGCTTTTCTGTAGAATCCTTAGGATTTTCTACATACTCAATCATGTCATCTGCAAATAAATATTATTTTACTTCTTCTTTGCCAATCTGTATGTCTTGCCTTACGGCCCTAGCTAGGACCTGCAGAACAATATTAAATATAAGTGGTGAAAGCAGACATCCTTAGATCTTAGAGGGAAAAGATTCAGTCTTTCACCATTAAGTATGATGTTAGCTGTAGGTTTTCACGGAGGCCCTTTATCAGGCTGAAGAAGTTCCCTGGTATTCATAGTTTACTGAGAGGTTTCTATCTTTTTAAATCACAAATGGGTGTTGAATTTTGCCAAAAGCTTTAAATGCATCTATGGAGATGATATTTTTTCTTTTCATTGCTGCTAATGTTGTAAATTACACTTGTTGGTATTTAAATGTTAAATTAACCTTGCATTGCTGGGATAAGCCCCACTGAATCATGATGCATTTTTCTTTTAGTGTATTGCTGTATTTATTTTGCTAGTAGTTTGTTAAGGACTTTGCCTATGTTCATGAGGGATACTGGTTCGTAATTTTTTTGTTGTAATGTCTTTGTCTGGTTTTGAAATCAAGGTAATATTGGCCTCATAAAATGAGTTGGGAAGTATACTATCCAATTCTATTTTCTGAAAGTTCTGCATGGCTGAAGGATTGGTATTATTTCTTCCTTAAATGTTTGATAGAATTCACCAGTGACACCATCTGGGCCTTGGAATTTCTTTTGTGGGAAAATTTCTTAATATTAATAATTACTTTCATTGATATATGGATATTCAGGAATATTTCTTCTTGAGTCAGTACTGGAAAATTGTGTCTTCCAAGGAATTTTTCCACTTTGTCTAAGTTTTCAAATGTGTTTGCATATAGTTATTCATAATGTCCTTTTATTATCCCCTTAATTAATGTAGGATTTTAGTAATGTTTTCTCTTTTCCCAAATACTGATAATTTACATCTTTTTTTCTTGATCATTCTATTTAGATGCTGTCAATTTTATTGACTTAAGAAAACCAAATTTTTTGTTTCATTGATTTTCTCTATTTTTCTGTTTTTTAATTGTATCATTTCTGTCCTTCCATTTCCTTTGGGTTCAAATTGCTCCTCTCCTCCTAGCCTCCTAAGGTAGAAGCTTAAGTCATTTCTTCTTTTCTAAGATAAGCCATAAATTTTCTTCTCAGGACTGCCTTAGCTACATCCCATGAATTTTGAAAAGTTTCTTCATTTTCATTCAAAATGCTTTTAAATTTCGTTTGTGAATTTTTGTGTGTGTGTGAGGGAGATCAGCCCTGAGCTAACATCCGTGCTAATCCTCTTTTTTTTTTTTTTGCTGAGGAAGACCGGCTCTGAGCTAACATCTATTGCCAATCCTCCTCCTTTTTTTCCCCAAAGCCCCCCAGTCGATAGTTGTACGTCATAGTTACACATCCTTCTAGTTGCTGTATGTGGGACACGGCCTCAGCATGGCCGGAGAAGTGGTGTGTTGGTGCGCGCCCGGGATCCGAACCCAGGCCACCAGTAGCAGAGCGCATGCACTTAACCGCTAAGCCACCGGGCTGGCCCCTCCTTTGTGATTTCTAACTTGACCCTTACATTATTTAGAGGTGTGTTGTTTTCCCAAATATCTTTTTTTTTTTTTTTTTGGTGAGGAAGATTAGCCCTCAGCTAACGTCCAATGCCAATCTTCTTCTTTTGCTGAGGAAGATTAGCCCTGGGCCAACGTCTGTGCCCATCTTCCTCTACTTTATATGTGGGATGCCTGCCACAGCATGGCTTGATAAGTGGTGCATAGGTCTGTGCCTGGGATCTGAACCTGCGAACCCTGGGCTGCTGAAGTGGAGCACGTGAACTTAACCACTATACCACTGTGCTGGGCCCCCAAATATCTTTATTAATATTTAATTTAATTTAATTCCATTCTTATTAGAAAGCATACTCTGTATGATTTCCGTTGCTTTACATTTATTGAGACTTGTTTTATGGCTCATATGTCCTAATTTGGTGAATGTTTCATATGCACTTGAATGTGTATTCTGCTGTTGTTGGGTAGAGTGTTCTGTAAATGTCAATTAGGTCAAGTTGGTTGATATAGTGTTGTTCATATCTTCCATATCCCTACTGATTTTGTCAGTTGGTTCTATCAGTTACTGAAAGAGGAATGTTGAAATCTCTAACAATAATTGTGGGTTTGTTAATTTCTCTATCAGCTTTTGTTGCATGTATTTTGAAGTTGTTATTAGGTAGACATAAATTTAGAATTATTATGTCCTCTTGATGAATTGCACTCTCAATTACATTATATCACTTCAGATATAATGTAAAAACCTCACAACAAAAGCATACTATCATTTCACTCCTCCCATCCTTTGTGCTACTATTTTCATACATTTCATGTCTATATAAGGTCTAAACCCCAGTATGCATATAATTTTTGCTTTGAATAGTCAATTATATTTTAAATAAATTTTTAAAGGAGGGGGAAGAAAGTCTTTTATATTTACTCACATAAATATCATTTTGGGCACTCTTCATTCCTTTGTGTAGATCCACATTTCCATCTGATATTTTCTCTCTACCTGAATAACTTCTTGTGACATTTCTCATAGTGCAAGTCTATTGACAACAAATTCTTTCAACATTTGTTCGTATGAAAAAGCCTTTATTTTGCCTTCACTTTTGAAGGATATTTTCACTTATTTCCAAGTTGTTATACCTTTTTCTTTTGGTACTTTAAAGATGCCATTCCAATGTCTCCCAGCTTGCATAACTTTAAATAAGAAATCTGCAGTCATTCTTATCTTTTTTTTTTTTTTTTGTACATACTATCTTTTTTTCCTCTAGCTGCTTTTAAGATTTTTCTCTTTATCATTGGTTTTCAGCAACTTGATTATGATGTGGGTTGATGTGAGTTTTTGTGTACATAGGTCTATCCTACTTGGGGTTCAGGGGGCTTCTTGGATCTTTGTCTTACCATTTTCATCAAATTTAGCAAAAATTTCACCATTGTTTCTCAGTGTTATTTCTTCATATTCAGAAAAGACTTAAGATTTCTGGAGTTCTTTTTCTGCATAACCCTCTCTTATCTAGAATTCTTCTTCACAACTTTCAGCTGCCTCAGCCTCCCTGAACTCCAATCTCTCTCTCCTCAGCTCAGTGAAACCACCGTGTTTACTTGGGATCCCCCTTCCTGCTTCATGATCTGGAATATGCCTGCAAGTAGAAACCAAGGTGATGACAGAGCTTGCCTCATTTGTCTCTCTTCTTTCAGGAATCACAATCCTGTGTTACCTCTAGTCCAATATCAGAAAATAGGTGTTTCACACATTTTGTAGTTTCTAGTTGTTTACAGTGGCAGGGTAAATGTGGTCCCTATGACCCCATCATGGATTAAAGCAGAAGTCCATTTATGCTTTTTAAAAATCCATTTTCTGACAAATTTTGGAAGGTAGTAAAGAGTAAACACATGTTCAATCCACCACATTTAGCTAGAAACTCATTTCAATTTTAAAAATTGTAAACATGGGGCCGGCCCAGTGGTGTAGCAGTTAAGCTCATGTGCTCTGCTTCGGCGGCCCGGGGTACATCAGTTAGGATCCTCAGCACAGACCTATGCACCGCTTATCAAGCCACGCTGAGGAGGCATCTCACATAGAAGAACGAGAAGGACATACAACTATGCACTGGGGCTTTGGGGAGAAAACAAAAAAAAAGGAAAAAGGAGGAAGATAGGCAACAGATGTTAGCTCAGGGCCAATCTTCCTCAAAAAAAAATATATAAAAAAGAAAAGGTACTATAAAATCTCTAAAAAACAACAAAAAATGTAAACAAAACATAACTATTTTAAAATTAATAATTATTCCAAAACACTGAGAGGGATAAAGTTGTTTTCAACTTTTCACCAAGATATCTATAGTCAGCTCAATTGAGGATTGGCTTGAGCCATAAGTCAGGTTTCACATCTAGCTGTTTTCTTCATCTACTTTCAGCAGGATCTTTTGATAAAAGAATTGTGCCAAAAGCTTGTTCTGTTTTCTCTCCAAGTGCAATACTTATCATTAACTTAGCTTAAGTTGGTTATTCAGGCATCTTCACAGTAGTATGACTTGCATGTGATTTTGCTCTAAGAAGTACAATTCTAAACAATATCTTTGTAGTTCTGGTCTCTTCTCTAACTGTACTGACAAAACTAATTTGTGTATTACAGTTACTCTGGAAAATATCACTTGATTTACCAGACAGATAACCATACTTTTTTGAAAATTGTGTCAAAATTTGATGCCTTGGTGCCACTATGGCACAAAGTGTCACAAGAAACAATGCTTTGGGATTATTACAACCCAATAAAGTCCAGTTTTCAAACATTCATCACTGTGTGTCCTATTTGAACTTCTCTTTTTGCAGCTACTGTGCTAAACCAACAGTCTTATAGATTACTTTGCCCTAGCTCATACAGATTCATGGTGTATATTCATACCATAACACTATTCAATATTTACACTTGCAGAATTATTCTATATTATGCTATTGATAATATTATCTTCATCATTAATTTTATTATTCAACGAGTCATGAGAGATTTAATGTAACACAAGAGTAACAACAAAAATGCAGATTTTTACAACTAAGAATTTTAACACTATCATGATGTGAAATACGTTACCCAAAATAATCTATAATTAATAACTGAAATTACCTATGATGAATTGACCAATAGTGTCCTTGCAGTGAATGTCATGAAACATTTACTAAGAAGGTAATAGGATTTCTATGGAAATCTTAATTAATCTTACATTTTAAATTAGTTAAGTATACATGAACAAAATTGTTTCATCAGTTTTTCCTCTAAAACCATCAAATCACTTGCAAACTCCTTGACAGACCTCCAGAGTTACATGGACCACTTTTGAGAAACTGTTTCAAAGATATGCATTTGTATCTCTAATCAGTGGTAGTAATTACTAATTTTCAGGGTTTCATACATAGAAGACATTTAATACCCATATAATAAACTATTAAGCAATATTTTTTGGTTTCATACACGTTAAGCACTATTCTAAACTCTGAGGATGTAGCAGTGAAAAAGACGTACTGTTTCTATTCTGGAAGCACTTCCTCTCTAGTGGAAAGAACCAGATAATACAAAGAAAACAAATAAGTTCAAAAAATGTTAATGATATAAAGGAAACAGTGTAATGAGATAAAGTGTGACTTGAGGGAGGTAGGAGTTACTTTAGATGGGGTGTTCAGGAAACATCTTCACTGAAGAGATTACAGTTGAACAGAACGCTGAGTGATGAGAAGGAGGTAGGCACTGAGGAGCTGAGACCATTCCAGGCAGAAGGCCCAGCAAGTGCAAAAGCCTTGAGGCAGTGGTAATGGTTTTGGCCTTTTTAGGGAACAGACAGAAGGCTGAGGTGCCTGAAGCAGAATGAACAAGGGGAATAATGGGATGATAAGAGGCTGGAAAGGCACCCAAGTGCCATATTATCAGAGACTTGTGGGCTGTGGTGAGGAATTTGGAAAGCTACTGGAAGACTGTAAGCTGGGGACTGATAGGAGCTAATTTACCTTTATAAAAGATCACTGGATACTCTATGGAGTATGGAAGGGTTGGAGAGAGGAGAATGAGAGCAAGGAGACCAGTTACAAGGCTATTTAATAATCCAAGCCAGAGGTGACTAGGGTGGAAGCAGTAGAGATGAAGAGAAGTGGACAGATTTGAAAAATATTTTTCATACAGAATGGGTTAAGACTGGCCAATGCATTGAATGAATTAATGAATGAGATAATTAATGAATAGTCACTACAATGGGGAGATCCAAGAGGATAAAGGTCAGCACGTGCTGTAGAAGTTAAGGAAAGCTTTCTGGAAGTGGAAGAATGAGAACTGGGCTTGAGAGGTGAGCATGCTATGGCTAAGAAATGAAACAGTAGGGATCCAATTGCAAACAAAATCAATGAGGTAGGAATGAGCTTCCGTGTGTTTGGGGGCTCGTGAGGAAACGCCTGCTGGCTTGGTGTAGGTGTTAGCTGTTGAGGTACAAGCAGGATAGTAGGGTAGAGTGGGATGGGAAGGGGCTGGATCATGAAAGATCTGGAAAGCCCAGAAGGGTGAACTCTGTGCCTACCCCCTACCTAATCCCAGGTCAGCTGTACCTTCAGCTTCCTACCAAGCACACTGGCAATGAGCCCTTTCTCCAAGTTCTACACCTGGACCCAGACACCCATCTTACTGCCTCCCAGGAAAGGCTCAGAGCTCTCACTGATCTGCCCAACATCGAGGTGACCTGTGTGAGTCAGTGGGCTGGGAGCTGGAACAGATCCTTGCTATATTTACCATCCCTGGCAGATATGGCAAGAGTAACACTCTATAAATGCCCCAGATAACAAGTAAATTACCCCATAAACTCTGAGCTAGAGGCATCAGTCTCTCTCTGCCAAAGATGGTGGGTTTTTGCCAGCACAAGATGGGAAGCACCCCCAGGACCACCTTGGAGACCACCCAACCCAGAGCTCTGCCGCCTTCTTCTCTCAGCAGTCTGGCAGCCTAGCCTTTCCTGTCTGCACCAAGGAAGGGGTGTGCCCCACAACACCATAAGACCCGTTACACCTGGAAAGAAGGGTTGGATGTTAAAATGCCAGATTCCCTGACAGACCCCATTGGAGTGGTCAGGCTTAGATTCCCAGACCCTGGCCCCTCTGTGACTGTACTAGATACTTCCCTGCCACATGTGGGGGTGTGAGCTCAACTGTGAGCTCCACAAGGGCAAGGACACTGTCTGTCTCATACATGCTTGTCCCAAGCAGCTGACACAGTGAGTGTTTAGAACACATTTTCTGAACAAATGAAAAAATGATTGACTATGATGTAGATTTACGGGATGGGACACAAAACCTACTTAATGCCTAAAAAGCTTCCCTGGAGGTCTGCCCATCCCCTGCATGGAAACAACAGCTGCCTTTTACTTGCTTATGTATAATGTATGACACAAGGTGCTAGGCACATTTCCTGCATTATCTCATTTAATATTCACAACAACATCCACCCTTTAAGGTGAGCATTCTTATCTACATTTTGCTGATGAGGAAACTGAAGGTCAGACAAGTCGAGGTCACACTACTGGCAAAAGGCAGAGCCAGGACTCCCATCCAAAGCTGACTGACCCCAAAGCCCTCATCCTTTCAGATCACAGTCCTAGAGCAATTCTATGGGCGAAGGCACTGGAGTCTCCCACCTGCCACTCTGGAGGGCAATTTAGCAGTTCTTTAGCTTGCCCCCCCACCTTAGCAGGAAGCCGTTTATCAGATTAACAACCCACCTGCTCCAACAGCAGAGATCAGGGCTCTGAGGAAATAGAACTGGGCTTTGCTGGGCCTTCTGTGGGGACCAAGGACACAGGGACACCTCGGGCCTTGGAGCAGGGAAGCTGCCTTCTGCTTTTCCCCTCCCCACGGGGAGACTGGAATGTGTCCTTTGACCTCAGTGTCAGCATGAAGTAATGGAAAGGACACAGGACTTGGAGCCTGACAGATGTGGGTTAGAGTCCTGACAGGCTTTGTGACCTTGGTCAAGCCACTTAGCCTTTCTATGTCTCAGTTCCTTCAGCTGAAGAATGGTTTAATGCCACCTCCCTCATGGGATTGTCTTGGGCATTAAATGAGACGGCATATTTAAGGAGCTCACTCCACAACTGGCACCCAACGGTGCTCTCAAGCAAGAGCTTTCCTTTCCTCTCTCAAATGCATAGGGCAGCCATTATTGGTCCCACTTGTCAGCTGGGCTAACTGAGGTGCCAAGAGAATGAGTGGCCTACAGCTAGGAGTAGAGACCATCTCCTAACTCACAAAAGGAGGCTCTTTCCACTGCTTTACTTTGCTGGCTCCCCAAAAGCAAAAACAGGTCATTCTCCCCCAAACTGGTCATTTTGCCTTGAGTATGTAGCTGCCTGGACAGCCCCCTCCTCTTCTCCTTGCTCCCCTTCCCTAATTCTTATCTCACCAGTCTCTGCCTACAAATCATACTGATCATCATAAAGCAATAGAGACAGTCACAGGCAGAATGGGAGGTAAATACAATTCTCTCCACAAGCAAGACAAGCCCTCTCTGTTGGTGCAAAATCATGACTCACTTGAGGCCTTTTATGAGGGCCATATGTTGAGCATGTCTAAATTGCTTCGAATTGCTTCTATGGTGTGCGTTGGTGGTGGAGAGGGGAACAACCAACATCTATATGTATTTATACATTTACCAGGAAATGTGTTTATATTGTTTTCCAATCAGGATTTACCACAAGCCAGGAGTTCCACACCTAATGAATAGGCCAAACCCAGCCCATTGTCAACAGAGAAAAGTTCATCTCAAATATAAAAGATTTTAAATCAAAATGGATGTTAGAGGAGCATGATTCCTGGCATTGCTGGGCAGCCAGGGTTGTCTCTAGCAGCTGGCAGGTGAGTGATGGGCGTTTCTGGGCTCAGATTTCATCCTGGAAGCCTTAGGAGGTAGGTAAGGGAGACTTCCAAGGAAGGAAAGGATCTCTTTTTGGCCTGCAACTGCTCCACACTTAGGTCTTTGGAAATTCCTGGTGTGGCTTCTGACCACTTGGAGCTTGTCCCCAGGTTTGCCCAAAGCCAGCAGCCCTGCACCAGCCTGAGTTGCACTGGAGCCATAACTTGGGTCTTCCCCAAGACAACCTTACCCCAGAGATCTGTGTGGACCCTCCTACCCATACTCAGATGTTACACCTTGTAGATTTAAGTCACTGTCCAAAATGTTAAGCTTTCTCGTTTGTTCTCTCTCACATTCTTAACCCTAGAGTGTTCTACGTCTCTTCTCCCAAACGCCTCTTCCCTGAAAAGCTTTCCTCTACGCCCACAGGACTCCTTATTCCATGGCAAATCAATCCCCTTCTCCTTCCCCTCCTCACAGAAGGCTCTCTCCTCGTCTTGGACCTCACAGAGACCTGGTAATCCCCCGATCACAGGCATCGCCTGCAGCCATCCTCAGAGATGACTTCTTGTTCTCTCATACTTGTGTATCTACCTGGGTCAGCAGATGAAGCTAGAATGGGGGTCAGTGTCCTCACACTCCTGTGAGCCTCAAGACCATTACTCTCCTCCAGTGTAACTCCCTTGGGGCTCACGCTATCTGGCCACACCAGCTTCCCTGTATTCTTCCTACCCCTACTCCTGCCATCCTCCTGGAGCAGTTCAGTGTGCAGGGGGAGTCCCCTCCTGTGCCATGCCTTACCCTCCTTACACTGAGTGACCCTGATCTCCCACGTCCATCACCCACTGCCACAGCTACACTGTTCATATTGTCACCGCCAAATATGCCATTCTCTGACCCAGACTCCAGCCCTCTAGCTGTGCATTTCTCAGTCTCTCTGAAATCACTAGTCCCTTGATCTCTCCTCTTTCTCCCAGTCCATCATCCCAAAAACAGCCTTCTCTCCTTTCCATCTAAGCTTTAACAGTTCTCTCACCCACACCCTCCCTGCCTGGCACCTCTATTCTTCTGCTGGCCCCCAACCCTCTGGACCATGTGCTATTCACCTTCTCCTCCTCCTTTCTGCACTGGCAGCTGAGAGCTATAGAAGAAAATCACACGCCTCCACCTCCCCACAAATGTGCCTGCACCAGAGACTCTGGTTGCCAAACCTAATGTATCTATTATCACCATCTTAGAATCTTGATGTGGATAAAAATCTTTATAATCTTTAGAATTTTGATCTTGAATAAAAATATTTCCCAGCATCCTTTGGAGCTAGACATGGCCCTATAACCCAGTTCTTGCCAATAGGATGAGTAGAATTATTGTGGGGCAGCTTCTGGGAAATTTCTTTAAGATATACCTGAGATGCGTCCTTTGTGTCTTTTTCCTCTTCCACCATCTTCCTACTTGGAACATGGATGTAATGCCTGGCGTTCATCTTGGACCATAATGATGAGGGCTACTTCTGAAGGATAGCAGAATGTAAGGCTAGAAGCAGTCTGGGTTCCTGAGGACCGCAGACCCTGAACTGCCTACAGGAGACATTTTATGTAAGAGAGAAATTTTTTAAATGTTATTCTATTTAATCCACTGAACATAGCTCCTTACTCCAACAGTCCCTTAGTCCTCCACTCCTGTTCCACAGTGCCCTCCCCAATCTCAACATGTCACAAGTGCCAAGAGGCACCCAAAGCTCAGATGACATCAAAGGGCTAGGCCCCAAGCTGCTGGCCTCCAGAAATGACTCTGCTCCATGGGTGTGCTCTGGCTGGCAGGTCCTGAAATGATACAACAAGCAGGGCTGATCTGGGCTGAGAAGGGGATATCCAAGTGGAGCTGCCCAGCTGATAACTTGAATATATGGGTCTGACATTTGGAGAGAGACAGGTGGGAGATATGAATTTGACAAATACCAGCATGTAAATCACTAAAACCACGGGGATAGATGACATCTATCTAGGAAGAGTAGGGCAAGGGAGAAAAAGAGTGGGTCTAGGATGGACACCAGCCTTAAAATCAGGTGGAGAAGGAAGAACTCATGAAGGTGTCAGAGAAGGAACAGCCAGAGGAGTAGGAAGAAATGAAGAGGTCATGGTGCCTTGGAGGAAAAACAATTTGGAAGAGGGAATGGAAAACAGTGTCAAATACTTCTGAGAGGTCAAGGAAGATGAGGACTCAAAGTGACCTTGACATGCCCATCAAGATCTTTGGGTTTCCTGCAAGGTGTCACTCAGAATGATCCTAGATAGGAGGGGCAGGCAATGAAGCCTCCATTCTGCTTATAGCTGTGTCTCAGCCAACCTTTGCCCTTTGCTTTCTAGTCCCGATGGTGCAGGACCCAAATCTTGCCACTACACTCTCTCATCCTGGCCTGGTACATTCTGAGTTCTAGAAAGTCTCCTCAAATGGAAAGGGCTACAAACCACTGGTACAGCAAACATACCACATCTGGGCATCCTGACAAAGGCACCAGTTCTGGTACATGCCTGATTCTCTCTTTGACCCCGAGCAAGCCACAGTTCCTCAATGGGCCTCAGTTTTCCCATCAGTAACTTAGAGGGTCAGAGGGGATCATCTTTAAGGGCCTCTTCCAACCCTCATATTCCATGATCCAATAAACCACAGGAAGAAACAGACTCCTGCCTGGCTTTTTCTGAGCAGAGAGTATTTAAAAATCTGGCTTTCTCATATAAAAAGGTTGCTCATGGGCAAGAAAGCATAAGGCCTGCCTGAGTGACTCTTGTACTCTGCATGCAGGTGCAGGACCTACAGTCACCTAGATTTCAAACACAATGAAGAAAGGCTATCACACTGAATAGATGTTTGACTTCAGAGAAAGCCATGCTCTTTAAGCCCTTCTTTGGTGCCACTGTACAATGAGGGACAGCATAAGATTGCTGACCAAGCTGTTTCAAATCCTCACTTACGAGCTGTGTGACCTCGGGCAAGTTATCTAGACTTTCTGTGTATTGCTCTTCTCTGCCATAAAATAGGGATATTAATAATAATACCTACTTCATAAGATTGATATGATGATTAAATGAGTTAATATTTACGAAGCACGTAGAACAGCATGTGGCACATAAGAAACATAATACGATTGTTAAATTAAATAATAATACATATAAAAATACGTATGCTGAATCACTGTGTCTCTGCTCTGTCTTTCAGGATACGAGCTTCATCTTCCACACACAGGCCTTAGGCAGTTCCAGGTACCCCTTTACGCTAGCAAAATGGATAAACAACTCTACTTTAAATCTTTACGCCACATCATGTAGGGGAGGAGAATACATCTCTTCTAATACCTGTAACAGAACAGAAAGCTTTTCTTTTAAAAAAAATGTTTTCTCGTCATTTGCTGTAACTGGGCAACGTGGCCAGTAAGGACCTACCCCTGCAGGTGGGATTAGGTCAGTCCCACCCAAACCTATGGCTCAAGAGTAAGGCAGTGGACAGGTCCCCAGTGGAAGATCGGAGTATGATTTGAACAAGCAATGGAAGACGTTCACTACATGTCTCTACTAGACGACAAGTACCATGCCACACTCTGGGGATATAATCCTTAAAGTCACAATTCCTGCCTTCCAGGAGCTCACAGCCTAGAGAAGGAGACAGCCAGTTATAACAGCACAAGGAGAGAAACATGAACATGAGAGGACAGAGGAGTGTGACCCTATTTGGCCAGGGTAAAGGGCAAAGAGGCATAAAAGAGTGGGACTAGGGGGTTGTCATGGGCTTCCCAAAAGAGGTGAATTTTGAAGGATAAGTAAAGCTTTACCAAGTGAAGAAGAAGAGAAGGAATTTCCAAGCACAGAGCACTGCATGATCAAAGGCATAGAAAATACAAGTAGTTCAGAATGACTGAAGTACCAAGTACATGTAGCGATGGGGGCAGGAGGAAGCAGTCAGGGAAGAGTGATGAGGTGTGAGGCTGGAGAGGCCTGCAGATCCCACATCAGGTCAGATTTAGGCTGAGATCTATGTGGGATTGGCAGGAACTCAATAGTTCCTGGGGTAAGAGTAGAGAATGAGGAAAAGATCACGCAGAAGAAAAGGAATCAGGACAGAGTCTGAAAATGTGTTCCCAGAGAGGTAGAAGAACTCAGGTAAAACAGAAGGAAAAAACATTTTTAAAAGGAAAAGATAGAAAGTGGCAGTTGCCGCAAAGAGATCAGGCAGCATAAGGCCTGAGAAGACGTGTGATTAGTAATTGATGTTGACCTTGACCTCTGACAGAGCCACTTCAGTGATGGTGGAAGAGCCACCATTGCTTGAAATTTAGTGAATGGCAGTTAAAAGTTGAAGTGATGATAGTAGGCTACTCTTTCAAAGTGTTTACATTTTGCAAAAAAATATGTATCCAAATACTTAAAATATGCACTCAGGAACTTCTCTTCAGAAATTTGTACTAAAGAAATATCCGGAATATGTGCAAAGATTTATTTACGAAAGTTGTATTGTAATGTTAATTATAGCAAATAATTGAAAATAACCTTATGATTATATTTAAAATGGCTAAATAAATTACAATGCACCCATACAATGGAAATTTTAATGCAATGATTAAAAATCATATTGTAGGGCCGGCCCCATGGCTTAGCGGTTAAGTGCGAACGCTCTGCTGCTGGCGGCCCGGGTTCGGATCCCAGGCGCGTACCAACTCACTGCTTCTCTGGCCATGCTGAGCCGCGTCGCACATGCAGCAACTAGAAGGACGTGCAGCTATGACATACAACTATCTACTGGGGCTTTGGGGGAAAAAACAAATAAATAAAATTAAAAAAAAAAAAGAATTTAAAAATCATATTGTAGAAGAATACTTACTGACACATGAAAAGTGTCAGGTTACAAAATAGAACATCCAGAATGCTCTCAATGTTGAAATAAATGAAAATTACAATAACATAGAAATAAGATTGGAAGGATATAAACCAAAATGTTAACGTTCGTGGTTACCTCTAGAAGCGTGATTATGGGTGTTCAAAACATGTGTGATTATTTGTACTTCCCAGTTTTTCTATTACTATGTTACTTTTGTAATGACAAAAAAAATTAAGAGCTTGCCTGTAATGAAAGGAGAAAGGGATTAACTTTAAGGGAAATATGGTTGGGCCTCTATAGGTCGAGGAAGATTTGAGCTGGTTTATGGGTGAAGGGAAAAGAAGAGGAGAGACTGAAGCTAAAAGAGGGAGTAAACGTTGGAGCCAGGCCCTGAGAGATAAGGGGGGACCTGAGGATGAGGGCCCCAGGGAGATGAGGTGAGAATGGCAGAGGACCTAAAAGCAGTGGGAAAGACAGCTGATCCTGGATGCACCGTGCACATGACACACCTGCCCTTCCGTGTGCGGAGAGCAGGGAGAAGATTAAGGGAATGAGGAGAGTGACAGAGGTTTACAACAGCTGCTGTGGGGAATTAGGAAGTCAATTAGCAGTAAGTGAAGGGATCGTAGAGAGGCTCCAAGGGAGGGCCCAGCTGCCACCGAGGAGCAGAACTTGATCCCACTGCCAGTTAATTTATTAGCTGCAGCCAAAGAAGAAATGTGTGGCCAGGATCCATCCAATGAATGTCCAAATAATATCCAGAAAATGTGACCCAGAATAACTACTACACTAATGACTACAACCACTAAGAACTATACTAATGTATTAACTAGTTTAAGCCCTGCTTGCCTCTTCCAGTTTGGTCTCAGGCAGTTGTACATCTTCATTGTCATCATTATTTTATTTTATTTATTTATTTATTTATTTAAGATTTTATTTATTTATTTATTTTCCCCCCAAAGCCCCTGTAGATAGTTGCATGTCATAGCTGCACATCCTTCCAGCTGCGGCATGTGGGACACGGCCTCAGCATGGTGGGAGAAGCGGTGCGTGCCTGGGATCCGAACCTGGGCCGCCAGCAGTGGAGCGCACACGCTCAACCGCTAAGCCATGGGGCCGGCCGTCATCATTATTTTAAAAAATAAAGGAGATGAGCAAAGGTAGTAAAATGAAAAAGGGTTGAAGGAAATGGCATGTTATCAGGCAAAATGAAGTGTTAAAACATCACTAACATATTGGACCAAAATATAAGGCCAGCTGTTTCCAGGGCTGCTGGTGCTTGTTCACTTCCTAGGTGAGTGACTGCAGAAGTCTTCCCAGTGTCTGATAATGAACAGTCTCTTCACTTTGGCCTTGCAGGTAGGTGATTACAAGATATTCCTGGCTCATAGATAAATGGTATCAGACCTTCCTATTCCACCAGTATTATCATTATAATTCACCTTGAAGGGGAAGTATTAGGAAATTCAAGGCTGTTAGAAACCAAGCAGGGGCCAGCAAGATGGCGTGGCGGTTAAGTTCACGTGCTCTGCTTCAGCGGCCCACGGTTCGATGGTTCGAACCTGGGAGCAGACCTACGCACCATTCATCAAGCCATGCTGAGGCAGCATCCCACACAGAGCAATTAGAAGGATGTACAACTATGATATACAACTATCTCCTGGGGCTTTGCGGAGAAAAAGGGGGGAAAAAGGAGGAAGACTGGCAACAGATGTTAGTGCAGGGCCAATCTCCCTCAAAAAAAAAAGAAAAGAAAAAAAAGAAAAGAAACCAAGCAGAAGCCTCATAGATGGTAGTTTGTGCTTACTGGAATCACTTCCTGGACTGTGGGAAAGGAGTTGCCATCTGTTAAGTCTCTACTACATGCATGTTCTTCACTAGACCCTCTATGTTCATTATTCTCATTTATTCCTCACAACAATTCTGCAAGGTAGATATAATTTTCTTCATTTTAGAGACAACAAAAGCAGCTCAGAGATGGTAAAATGGTGAAAATGACAGTACCTACCTCATAAGACTGCTTTGAGTATTAAATGAGATAATGCACTTACATAGCAGCACACAGTACTCTCCTCATAAACATTAACCACAATATGACTATTAGCCATAATAATATTCCAGCATTTATGCTTTTGTTTGGCAAAACAAGGTAGGTCTTCTTATCATCATCCCTATTTCATGACAAATGAAACTGGTTTAGCCAGGCTTCCAGCAAGCCCTCCACAGTCAATATTTCAACAATCACTTTCACTAAGTTCTGCTGGGCCACTATGCTTCTGCACTAGATTCAAGTTCACTCCGTCTTCCCTTTGTTCCCAATCAAATAACTTTACAATCCCTTGAGCACACACCAGGAAGGGTGACGACAGCCCAGAGAAGCAGCCTGGGCTCCAACCAGAATGAGTCTGGCATCAAAAAAGTGCTACACATAGAGAAATGAAAGTCTTTTCAACAAATAGTGCTGGGGAAACTGGATATCCACATGCAAAAGATTGAAATTGGACTCTTACCTTACTCCATACACAAAAATTAACTCAAAATGGGTCAAAGACCTAAATGTAAGGCTAAACTATAAAACAGAAGAAAACATAGGGAAAAGTTTCATGACACTGGATTTAACAATGATTTCTTGGATAGGACACCAAAAGCACAAACAACAAAAGAAAAAATAGATAAACTGGACTTCTTCAAAATTAAAAACTCTTGTGTATCAAAGGACACTAGCAATAGAAAGAAAAGGCACATTTCTCTATAGAAGAGGAGAAAATATTTGCAAATCATATATCTGATAAGGGATTGATATTGAGAATATATAAAAACTCCTATAACTCAACAACAAAAATAACCTAATTAAAAAGTGGGCAAAGGATTTGAATAGACATTTCTCCAAAGAACATATATATATACATATATAGTGTGTGTGTGTGTGTGTGAGGAAGATAAGCCCTGAGCTAACATCCATGCCAATCCTCCTCTTTTTGCTGAGGAAGACGGGCTCTGAGCTAACATCTATTGCCAGTCCTCCTCCTTTTTCTCCCCAAAGCCCCCAGTAGATAGTTGTATGTCATAGTTGCACATCCTTCTAGTTGCTGTATGTGGGATGCGGCCTCAGCATGGCCGGACGAGCGGTGCGTCGGTGCGCACCCGGGATCTGAACCTGGGCTGCCAGTAGCAGAGCAAGCGCACTTAACCTCCAAGCCACGGGGCGGGCCCCTCCAAAGAACATATATTAAAGGCCAATAGGCACGTAAAAAGGTGCGCAATATCACTAATCAACAGGGAAATGTAAATCAAAACCACAATGAAATTCCACTTCACACCCATTAGGATGGAGATTATCAAAAAAATGGTAAAAGGGTCGGCCCCATGGCTTAGTGGTTAAGCGCGTGCGCTCTGCTACTGGCGGCCCGGGTTCGGATCCCGGGCGTGCACCGACGCACCGCTTCTCTGGCCATGCTGAGGCCGCGTCCCACACACAGCAACTAGAAGGATGTGCAACTATGACATACAACTATCTACTGGGGCTTTGGGGAAAAAAAAAAAGGAGGAGGATTGGCAATAGATGTTAGCTCAGAGCCGGTCTTCCTCAGCAAAAAGAGGAGGATTAGCATGGATGTTAGCTCAGGGCTGATCTTCCTCACAAAAAAAAAAAAGGTAAATAACAAGTGTTGGTGAGGATGTGAAGAAATTGGAACACTTGTGCACTGCTAGTGGGAACAGAAAATGGTGCAGCTGCTGTGGAAAACAGTATGGTGGTCCTCAAGAAATTAAGCCAGGGCCAGCCCCATGGCTTAGCGGTTAAGCACGGGTGCTCCGCTACCGGTGGCTTGGGTTCGGATCCGGGCGCGCACTGACGCACCACTTCTCCGGCCATGCTGAGGCCACGTCCCACATACAGCAACTAGAAATGTGCAACTATGACATACAACTATCTACTGCGGCTTTGGGGGAAAAAAAGGAGGAAGATTGGCAATAGATGTTAGCTCAGAGCCAGTCTTCCTCAGCAAAAAGAGGAGGATTAGCATGGACGTTAGCTCAGGGCTGATCTTCCTCAGGATAAAAAATAAAAAAACAAAAAATTAAATTAAATTAAATTAAAAAAAGAAATTAAGCATAGAATTAGCATATGATCCAGCAATTCCACTTCTGAGTATATACCCAAAAGAATTGAAATCAGGAACTTGAACGGATATTTGTACATCAATGTTCATAGCAGCATTATTCACAATAGCCAAGAGGTAGAAATAACTCAAATGTCCTTTGACAGATGAATAAATAAACAAAATGTGGTACATTCATACAATGGACTATTATTCAGCCTTAAAATAATGAAATTCTGATACATGCTACAATAGGGATGAATCTTAAAAATGTAATGCTAAGTGAAATAAGCCAGAAACAAAAGGACAAATATTGTATAGTTCCAGTTACACGAGTCAACTCAGTTAAATTCACAGACACAGAAAGTAGAATAGTGGTTACCAGGAGCTGGGGGAGAGAATAATGGGAAGCTATTGTTGAATAGATATAGAATTTCAGCTTGGGATGATGAAGAAGTTCTGGAGATGAATACTCATGATGAATGCACAATAATGTGACAGTACTTAATGCCACTGAATTGTACACTTAAAAATGGTTAAAATGGTAAACCACTTTATGGTTTATGTTTATGTATATTTGTTATGTATATTTTATCACAATAAAAAATCTAAAAAAAGTGCTGCACATAGGAAAAAGATGGGAAAGAAGTATATTTAAAGGTTCACAGTATATTTAAAGGTTCCCTCTTTAGGGAGTAAGATTATAGATTCTTTGTTTTCTTCTTTACACTTTTTCTTATTTTCCACATTGTCTTCAATGAACTTTTGAAATGCAAAAAGTGTTTATTTTTTTTTAAACTACTGTACCTCCACTGGAATGACAGCAGAAGTGATAATATATGTCATCAAGCACCAATTTTAAAAATGTCAATAATGATTTTCTCCAGAGCAAATATGGAGTTTATCTTAACACTGTGCACTGAAAACAGTTAAAAGTAGTCCAAATAGCAGAGAAGCAATTTTGATACTTTTGGGGGGAGGCTAATTTGGAATAGTTTTTTTGTTTTGTTAAATGATTATTTACCATGTCAGTAATAAATACTAATACATAGTGAAGATATGATTCAGCTTCTTAATCAATTCAACAAACATTAGTTGAACACTCAGGACGTGTTGGACCTGAGCCATGGTGCTCAGAAAACCCTTGCCCTTTGAGCTTAAAATGTAATGGGGTGATCCTGATGGACTGAAAGTTCTCTCACCCTGTCCTATCATCACTTCCACCCCAGAGGTAACCACTATTAATAATTTGGAGTATATGCTTCCAAACCTTTTTCAACGCACACCATATAAAAATATTCCTTTTATAAATAAAATTACAAAAAATACTTTTTAAATTCCATAGTGTTACTGACATCTTTCCATGTTAGTACACAAAGAGTTACCTTTCAACAGTTAGAGTATTTCAAAGTAAAAGTACTCCATTATTTATTTATTCAGCCATTTCCTTACTGATGTACATTTAGATTACCTACCATTTTTTGTACAATTACAAAAATGATACAATAAAAACCCTTGCATATTTATCCTTGTAAGGAAATTTCTGAAGGACAAATACCTAAAAGTGAAATTGCTGGATGATGTCAGCCACTTTTAATTTATGCTACTTAATCGTATTTTATAATCCATGTGCGCCACCTGAAATCTCTCCTGGGACAAGGTATAAACACACAGGGTTTTTACCTGTATAAACACATAGGGATCTTACCTTCAAAAGACACAAAACTGAAAGAGAGAATTTTGTGTCTTTTCAGGAAACCCACAGAACTGGAAGAGGGTCGGGAACATTTGGTGGAGGCGGGGCAGATTGAGGGATTTTATTCTTTGTGTTCTTCACTCTCTTTTTTACCTTTCTTCTTATTTAGAAAATAGGAAACCATTTTGCACAACTGTCTACGGCTTGTACCAACAAACAAAAGGAAGACACTCTAACTGATGAAGCTGCCCAGCAACAGAACAGGGATCTCCTGACACAGCTTCTCATCAGGAATTGTTCAAGCTGAGGCAAAATGGCCTACAAGAGAGGCCACACAGTGTGCTGGTTAAAAAAGCACCGACTCTGCGATCAGGATACCTGGATTTGAATCCTGGTTCTGATACTTAGGGAAACCTTGGACAAATTACATAGCCTTTTTGTGCCTCAGTTTCTTCATGGGTAAAATAGGAATAATAGTACCTATCTCACAGAGTAGTTATGCATCACTTGTTCTCTCCATGTTTAAAAATATCTTTCACAAGAAACAAGGAGGAAATTAGCTTTCTAAGATTATATACCTTGTGGCAGTTCAAAAAAAATCCCCGCAGAACTTAAATCATCCAAGATGAGGTTGGGAGAGGGAAGGCCTTGAGGATAAGACACTGCTCAAGAATTGCGGCTCCCAATCCCTCAGAACTAGGTGAATTCCAGAGTTGTTTGGGGAGCAGCAGGAACTAGGAAACTAGCAAAACCCAGGAATTGGAGAGACATTAATGAGGGAGAATTCAAAGCACTTTTAGGAAATTTTCTGGAGGGAACTATGAAGGCAAGCATCATATCTCATCGTGGCGAGGTGAAAAGAAAACCGGATGGCAGTCAGACTAGGGTTTTAGTTCTAAATCTGACACTGTGCCACCTTGGCCAACTGACTTCACCTGTCTGAGCCTCATTTTCCTTAAAACAAAATCATCTCTATGTACTTTACTCTCATTAGCTCTCAAAATCTTTGATTCTAGTAATCAGCACCCAACTCCAGGAGATATTTGACCGTCAGGCCCTCACACTAAGACAAATGAAAGGCTGTAGTATGCAAAGCCCCTCCATCAAAGAGGCAAATCAAGGGAATCCTACATGGCTGGGATGTGGAATTGGGTGCTCAATGAGGGTTCTGTTCTCTAGGGAAAGATTTGGCTTAGGAATGATTTGGCTTAGCTGCCTCTTTCAAAGTCACAGAACCATAGGTTGCCAGAACTGGAAAGCAGCCAGTCTTACTCTCTCATTCTGCAGGTAAGAGGCTCAGAAAAGTTACATGACCTGACCAAGTCAATCCAACAGGATGTGGCAGAGCCAGGACTACCCCTCCACCCTCCTGACAGATCAGAGTTTTTCCCACTACTGTTGCTGTCTGGAAATGTGGAGGCTCAAGGCCCAGCACACAGCAAGTGATCACTTACATTTGGTTTTTAGTTGAACAGCATCCTGGACACAAGCAGGGCTGGGCTAGTGTAATGCAAAGGAGGCACTAGTGTCGGGTGCAAAATTAAAAGGGGGAGAGGGCACAAAAAACTGAGCATTCAAAACAAATAATATTTTAAGGCACTATTTAAAAAACAAAAAAAATCCATAATGCACAAAATACAAAATAAAATTTTAAATAAAGAAAGAATCTGACCCTGCAGTTGTACAACCCTGCCTCACCCTTCTCATCCTAATCCTGGCCCTGGTTCCAATAAAATTTTGTTTACCAAAAAGGTGACAAGTTACAGCTGTAGTCTGCAGATATGATTATTTAAAATATTGCATTAAAGCATTATTTACCTTGATTTCTGAACTTTTTGATGCACCCATAAATTCTCCGCCCAAGGCGACTACCTCACTTTCTTCACCCTTGTCCTGCCCCTGGGCAAGACAAGGAAAGTTCAGGTCCTCAGTCCCAGGTCACCAGGGCATGCTGTACCTAAAAATCCAAAGTTTCTCAACCTGGGGTCCATGGGTCCCCCATGGGAGTCTGTAGATGGGTTCTGGGATCCATGAATATCCTCAGATTATAAGCAAAATACTGTGTTCATAAATCTTTTCTGGGGAAATAAAGGGTCCTTAGTTTTTGCAGAGTCTCAAAAGAACTCCGAAAAGGTTAAGAAACCCTGCCACAAAAAAAGGCAGAAAACTTGCTTCTAATACACAGCTACCCTACCCCTCATTTTCCTGTGTCCTCATCCCCCTTTATTATTCTTCCTGCCTCTCTAACAAAAAGGCTAATATATGCATTCTCACCGAAGTGCAAACGACTACAGAGGATACAAAGCACAGGGCACTGTTTATTCACTGTAGCTCAAAAGCCTTGGGCCAGCGTTAACAGTTTCTTAAGGTAGCAATTTAAGTAGTAATGGGGCAGGCCTTAGGAGGCATCTCCCTGGCCCCTCCACCTCAAATCACCTGTCACATGTCCTCGCGTCCTCAGAGACTTCCTAACCCTTCCCTGGTGTGTCTCGACACCTCCAAATGGCCACAACCTACACTCCTTCGACAACTCATGGAGCGTAAGGAAAGGCAACACCTGCCGGAAAACAAATGATCTCTGCGATGAGAGCAACGCAGCCACCTATCCTTCCTCACCATCTTCAGACATGTTCAAACCCGGACTGCAGAGACCGGAAGTTCGGGGGCGGGAGCCGCGCGGGGGCTCATGGGAAGGGGGCGGGGCCGCGACGCCCGAGCAGCTGCCCTGGCCCTGATTGAAAGTTGATGAATGGCTGCCTGTTTCACTCTACCAATGTTACTGCAATCGAACTGGCAAATATTTACCTTGGAATCCGAGTGACTGAAAATATTTGGTTGGAGCCAGATGCGTCGCGTGTCTGTCCCTGAAATATTAGCTAAAGGAGTGATTTAGGAAAATAAAATTGTGGGTGGGGTGCCTGCCTGGCCGAGCTGTTTACTTTCCTCCCGCTCCAAGTGGAGCTTCTAACAATCCTGGAGGGAATGTGAACAGCTGGGAAGCAGGCCAGACAGGGAGAAAGAGTCTGTTTTGGTTTGGGGTGTATAGTTTTACATAAATCAGAGATGTGGAAATATACATCTTCCTTAAAGGCTCTTAGTAATGCTCTGAAAACAATTGACCCTGGAGAAGTAAAACTATGAAGTGGTTTTGTTACATCTTTAGTTCTAGAGCTTATCTAAAATAACGGCGCGATTACTTGGGAACTGACAACTCTTCTCAGAAATTCTGCTGTTTTCTGAGCAGCTTGTCTGTCCTGCAGTGTGGGCGAGCCAATTCATATAGCTTAATGTTGAACAGGACGCTTACCACGTGCCTGGCACTGCGGTCAGCTGTTTTGGCCCATTGTCGAGCAAGTCTCACAACCAGCGCAAACCTGGGATGAGTTATCATTAGCTAGCTGTATTTTACAGATGAGCATCAGCTTCAGAAACGTTGAATGACTTGTCCAAGATCTCACGACTCATGAGTGGCAGAGCTGGGGTTGGAACCCAGACAGTCAGACTCTCTCCGCTCTTTGCTCCCTCTTGAGAACTCTGGGGATTGTGAGGTGCGTCTCTGTCCTAAAATTCTACAGCTGAGGGGAATGAGACTCATGCTGCTGTTTGGGAGGCTTTGTGTGTCTGTGGCCAAAGGTAACCTCTGTCGTTGATCCCTGTTGCTGTCATGTGCAGTGTTGGGAGATGCTTGTGAGGAAAGTAAAACTGAAAATAAATGTAACTATAATAAGCCTCTAGTAAAGAACTCAAAAAAAAAAAAGGAATCAATATTTGATCCCTTTTTCAAATGTAAAGAGAATACAAGGTATATGGGGATGTGGACTCAAGTGATAGTCTTCATCTCCCAAGGGCAGAAACAGACTCAGAGGAGACAAATTGAGCCCCTGATACCCATTACAGAATGTGTCCACTTTCTCCAACCCTCCTAAACATACTCTTAAACTAAAATCTGTGTCTAAAGAAGTGACTTTTTAAAAGAGGTTACATTCAATCAAATAGTTACTTTGAGAACTACTGATTGTTTTCAATTGAACTGGTAATTATTTTTCTAGATCTGATTCTGTGTGTTAACAGAAGCTATTTGATATGAAGAGTTACCAAAATATAATTTCCAGCTTCCCAGTCACTTAGCCTAGAAACTTTCAAATTATCTTAGCCTCTGCCTCACCTTTGCTGCTCGTAGTCTGCACAGAACTTTCAGGGGCTCCCCTCTGCATTGAAATGACCACTTAGCTGTTGCCTGGCATTCTAGGCGCTCCTTGATCTCTCCCAGCCTAACTGGAAGCTCAAGTGTGGGAACCAGAAAAGCTTGAAGTCTAATTCCATAGCCCCACTACTGAATAACTGAGGGCACTTCCCTTCTGTGTGGGCCCTTCTGTGTCTTTATCTGTAAAATAAGGGTGTTGGGATAAATGATTCACTGGCCCTATAACTGGAACATTCTTGGCATCTGCCCCTCTAGCCTTCTTTCCTGTGACTCCTCTTCATGTACCACGTGCTGCAGCGCCAATACACCCAGGCCCCTGCACATTCCTGTCTCTGCCTTTCTGCTTTTATCTGTAATGTCCCTCCTTCCTCTTCTCCAGATGACCTAATCCTTTGCTTAAAGACTCAAATATAATGCCAATTCCCTCATCAAGCTTCCTTGAATTTCTAGTTGGGAAGTCATTTATTCAGTCCAGGAACTGCATAGTAAAAACTCTATTAAATGTGAGCTATTATTATTATTATTATTATTATTTTTGGTGAGGGAGATTGGCCCTGAGCTAACACCTGTTACCGATCTTCCTCTTTTTGCTTGAGGAAGATTGGCCCTGAGCTAACATGTGTGCCAATCTTCCTCCATTTTGTATATGAGACGCCGCCACAGCATGGCTTGATGAGTGGTGTAGGTCTGTGCCTGGGATCCGAACCTGCCAACCTAGGCCTCCAAAGAGGACTGTGCCAAACTTAACTACCATGCCATGGGCAGGCCCAGTGAACTATTATTTTTAACACTAATGATAATAATAGATGTTTGTTGAATGAGTGAATGAATGAAATAAATTGCAAACCAAAGAAAACTATCAAAATATGCCAAGTTTTGTTAGACTGGGTCTCTAGACATGAAGTAAAATGACATACACCTCCTAGAAACATCCAGGAAACTGAGGCAATATTTGGGGTCAAAATTTCCAGTTGTATGTGTGTGGACATGTTTAAAATTTAAAGAGCCGTAGGAACCTTAAAGTTTCAAATGGGTAGTCTACATCAGATTTTAATCTCAGCACCTTGAAATTCTCCATTCTCTTGGTTGCAATAAATATCCTCACATATTGAGTACTTTTTAAAAAATTAAACTCCAAAATAGAAGTAATATGATTTCTTTATCAATTTAACTAAAAATGATGTATAAGTAAATTTCAAATTCAGTGGTCAAATACTACAGTGAGCTACCTCAAGTATTTTAATATATAAATGCCTACACGTACAGCATGTCCTGTTGAGAACAGAGCCATTACAAATGAATGAAGGCAATAAGTTGCTGTTGCATGCTATGGAATAAAATCCGCAGCTATGAGAAGAAAGTATGTCTATTTGGAGGAAAAATCTGACCATGAATGCAACTCAGCACCAAGTCCTCACCTTGGCTAATGAAAGTGTACAACATCAAGACCAGGGGGCCAGGGAATGGAGAAATATTTCGAATACTGCCTTTCTTTCTTTCCCTCTGATCCGAAATGAATACAAAGTTACATAAAATTAAAACATTGCAAACACAACACAGACAGCAAAATCTCCCCAAATTCCGTCCCACTTCACCCCATCCCCAAGTAATCGTTGTTAACATTTTGGCCCACGTTCCTCCAATTTTTTTCCCTTCGTATACCAACATTATTATTGTTACCACTGATTTTCACAAGAATGGGATCATACTTTATATACCACTCAGTGACTTGCTTTGCTACATGTCTAATTCCTAGTGTTATGATATATGGATGTGCCCATAACTCTGCTGACAGGTTTTTACCAATATTCCACAATTTTAAACAAGGCTGTGGTGAACATCCTTGTACACATATCCCTTTGCTTATGACACTGCTTTCAGACAGAGCAGACCCCATCTCCAAAAGCTGCAGAAGACGCACTTTAGTTCAGTGTACTTTTTAGGGATAAAGCAGTCAGTCAGCAGAGCAGTGTCAAGGCAGATTAGATAAAACCATACTTGGGAACAGAAGGAAATTCACACCCAAATTCAAAGGAACTTCCCAAGAGACTCTCTGCCCTCCTCCCTCAGCATCCATCACACAGACCACGTTTATCTTTGGAAGCTGAGACAGTAATCTTCTGTACCTGAGTTCCCTCTACAACATCTAGACTGGAGGGCATTATCGTATCACAATGTGTGTAAAATGCACAAAGTGTAGGCATTTGCTTCTGTGAATTAGAAGGATGACAGGTAGGAGGATTCAAGAAGTTCAACGTTCAAGACTTTGAGCTGAGAGGGGTGCATTTGAAAAGTCGTTGTGTAATGAGGGGAAAGGAGAGTGGGTTTGTTTGATAGCTTCACACTGTCCGGCAGCCCTACCCCAGTGCTTTGACGCAGAGTTCTGAGACTGCCGGCTCCTCTGAGAGCCTCTAGAATTCCTTCCATCCTGGTTGTGGAGGGTGCCTTTGACACGTCTCTTCTGAGTGAGGACTTTACTCTGTCCCTGCTCAGTGGCCTCCAAGCTTGTCAGGCTCTGGTGTGAGCAAGAAGAGCCACTGCTTCCTACTCAGTGGGGACTGAACTTGTGAGTGCCTGTGGTGAGATGGCCACTTACTTAAATAAACCATTTCTGAATCTTTTTTTTTTTTTTTTTTTGGCATGAGTCAGATTTCCTTTCTTTCAGTTAATGAGGATTTAAAAATACAGAATGATTCCATTTGTACTTCTCCTCCAACCCCCTCCAACTCCTTCATTTTACAGATGAGGAAACAAAAGCCAGAATGGGAAGTGACTAGCCTAAGGTTATACACCTTGTGAGTAATAGAACTTTCTAATTCTTCCAGATTATTGCCTGTCTTTTAATTAGTATTATCAACTTGTTAACATCAAGGAACTATCAGTACTAGTAGAACTTGCCTGTTAAAGGGTCTTTGTCTTCAATGCTACAGAGAGATTTATCAAAATAGAAATAAGTTATAAATACAGAACTGTTTCTTTTTATACGTGCTGCTTGAGATTTGCTGAGTTTCCTGGATCTAAGAAACACTGGTTCTTTTACATTCTCATTATTACATCCTTCTGGAACTCTGTTGGACCTTCACACTCTAGCATTAGTCTCTTTATAACATATCTCTCTCTTTATCTCGCTGTAACACATATGGATAATATCTTCAGAATCAGTTTTCTGATTCTTTCTTCAGCTGTGTCTAGTTTCTTTTTAATGCATTGAGGTTTTTTGTACAGCTTTATTGAGGCATAATCAACATACAATAAGCTGTACATATTCAAAGTGTACACTTGGATAAATTATGACGTATGCATGCACTCATGAAACCATCACCACACCAAGATAATAAACATCCTTCACTCCTAAAAGTTTCCTAATGACCGTTTGTAATGCTTTTCTCCAGTCCTTCCCTACCACTACCCCTCTTCAAGCAACTGTTGATTTGCTTTCTATCATTATAGGTTAATTTGCATTTTCTAGAATTTTATACACATGGAATTATACAATACAACTCCTTTTTTTGGTCTGATTTTTTTCACTCAGCAAAATTATTCTGAAGTTCTTCCATATTGTTAGGTCTATCAATAGTTCATTTATTTTTATTGCTGAGTAGTACTCCATTGTATGGATATATCACAGTTTATCTTGTCACATGTCGTTGGACATTTCTAGTTCTTGGCTATTACAAATCAAGTTGCTATGAACATTCACGTACATCTTGTTATGGACATGTACTTTCATTTTGTGGGGTGTGCTGGGGGGAGGGGTAAATATTTAGGAATGGAATAGCTGAATTATATGGTAGGTGTATGTTTAACCTTTTTTGTAAAACACTGTCAAAGAGTTTTCCAAAGTGAATGGGAAAAAAGTGTCCCACCAGCGGTGAATGAGAGTTCTAGTTCTCCACATCCTTGCCAGCACATGGTGTTTGTTATGAGGCTTTTTACTTGTAGCCAGTCTAGCAGACATGTAGTTGTATCACATTGTGGTTTTGCTTGCATTTCTCTGATGACTAATGAGGCTGAGCATCTTTTCATGAGCTTATTTGCCATTCATACATCTTCTGTGGTGAAATGTCTGTTTAAATGTTTTGCCTATTTTTAAATTGGGTTGTCTTCTTATTATTGAATTATAATAATTCTTTAGGTATTCTAGATATAAGAATTTTGTCAGATGTATATTTTGCAAATATCTTTTCCCAGTCTGTAACTTGCCTTTTCAGTTTTTAATGGTTTCCTTTTAAGAGCAAAAGTTTTTAATTTTTATGAAATCCGATTTATTGATGTTTTCTATTATAGTCTTGATTTTTGTGTCGTAGTCTTTAAAATCTTTGACAACGCCAAGGGAAGTAAAATTGTCTTGTACATTTATATCTATAAATTTTATAATTTTAATTCTGTATGTTTTAATCAATCATACATTGAGTTAATCATTTAATATGGCAGGATGCAGAGTCAGGTTGATATTTTTCCATATGGCTACTCAATTGTTCCAACACCATTTGTTGAAAAGATTATTCTTTCCCCTTATTGAATTACCTTGGTACCTTTGTTGAAAAGTAGTTAACCTTATATGCCTGAGTCTCTTTTTTTTTTGGTGAGGAAGATCGGCCCTGAGCTAACATCTGCCAATCCTCCTCTTTTTTTGCTGAGGAAGACTGGCCCTGGGCTAACATCAATGCCCATCTTCCTCCCCTTTATATGGGACGCCGCCACAGCATGGCTTGACAAGTGGTGCATCGGTGCTCAACCAGGATCCAAACCGGCCAACCCCAGGCCGCGGCAGTGGAGCGTGCACACTTAACCGATTGCGCCACCAGGCCGGCCCCCTGAGTCTCTTTCTTGACTCTCTATTTTGTTGCATTGATTGATTTGTCTGTCTTTACACCAGTACTATACCGGTCTAATTACTATAGTTTTATAAAAAGTCTTGAGATCCAGTAGTGTAAGTATTGCAACTTTATTTTTATTTTTGTTTGTTTTATTTTCAAAGTTGTTTTAGTTATTTCAGGCCCTTTTCATTTCTATATAAATTTCAGAATCAGTTGGTCAATTTATTTGAAAAAAAAAAGAACCTGTTGAGAATTTGATTCTGATAGTATTGAAACTATTAAATCAGTTTGGGGAGGATTGGTATTTTAACAATCTCAAGTCTTCTGATCCATGAACATAATATATCTCTCCATCTTTTTAGGTCTTTTAAAATTTCTTTCACTAATGTTTTGTAGTTATCATTATATAGTTATTGTACATCTTTTGTTAAATTTATTCCTATTTCATATTTTTATGCTATTATAAATGGTATTACTTTTATAATTTTAATTTCTGATTCTTCATTGTTTATGTATAGAAATACAGTTGATTTTTGCACTGTGATTATGTATCCTGAAAACAGGCTAAACTCACATATTAGTTCTAGTAAGTTCTTTTTGTAGAGTCCATAAGATTATCTACAAAGATAATCATGATGTCAGCAAATGAAGATAGTTTTTTCCCTTCCTTTGCAGTCTGTATACTTTTAATTTCTTTTTCTTTACTTATTTACTGGCTAGCACCTCCAGTACAATGTTGAATAGAAGTGGTGAGAGAAAACATGCTTGCCTTGTTCCTGATCTTAGGGGAAAGGAATTCAGTTTTCCACCATTAAGTATGATGTTGGATGTAGATTTTTTTTTAGATGCCCTCTATTAGGTTGAAGAAGTTCTTTTCTATTACTGGTTTGCTAAGAATTTGTATCAGGAATAGATGTTGGATTTTGTCAAATGCTTTTTCTACATCTATTGAGATAAGCATATGGTTTTCCTGTTTTTTAGTCTGTCAATATGGTGAATTTTATTAGTTAATTTTTAAATGTTAAACCAAGCTTGTGTTCCCGGAATAAAACTCTCCCGGTTATGATGTATTATCCTTTTTAAGTATTGTTGGATTTGATTGACTAAAACTGTTATGAATTCTTGCATCTATGTTTATGAGAGATATTGGTCAGTAATTCCCTTATAATTCTTTCGTTGGTTTTGGTATCAGAGTAATGCTGGCTTCATAGAACGTGATGAAAAATATTTCCCTTCTCTTCATTTGTCTGGAAGAGTTTTTATAGAATTTGTATTATTTCTTCCATAAATGTTTGGTAGAATTTACAAGTGAAGCCAGTCAGGAGTAGAGTTTTCTTTGTGGGAAAGCCTAAGTTCAATTTCTTAAGTAGATATAGAGCTAATTCAAGTCATTTATTTCTTCTTCTTTTTTTTTTTTTTATGAGGAAGATCAGCCCTGAGCTAACATCCATGCCAATCCTCCTCTTTTTTGGCTGAGGAAGACTGGCCCTGGGCTAACATTCATGCCCATCTTCCTTCACTTTATATGAGATGCGGCCACAGCATGACCTGACAAGTGGTGCATCGGTGCACGCCCAGGATCTGAACTTGCACTGCCAGCAGTAGAGCGTGCGCACTTAACCACTGTGCCAAGGGGCTGGCCCATCTATTTCTTCTTCTTTTTTTTTTTTTTTTGTGAGGAAGATCAGCCCTGAGCTAACATCCATGCTAATCCTCCTCTTTTTGCTGAGGAAGACGGGCTCTGAGCTAACATCTATTGCCAATCCTCCTCCTTTTTTCTTTCCCCAAAGCCCCAGTAGGTAGTTGTATGTCATAGTTGCACATCCTTCTACCTGCTGTATGTGGGACGTGGCCTCAGCATGGCCAGAGAAGCGGTGCGTCTGGGTGCCGGGGATCCCAACCCGGGCCACCAGTAGCGGGGCGTGCGCGCTTAACCGCTAAGCCACCAGGCCGGCCCATCTATTCCTTCTTGAGTGACCTTTGGCATTTTGTGTCTTTCAAGGAATTTGCCCACTTCTAAGTTGTTGAATTTACTGGCATAAAATTATTCATAATTTCCTTATTACTCTTTCAATATCTGTAGAATCTGTAGTGACGCCACCTCTCTCAGTCTTGATATGACAATTTGTGTCTTCTCTCTCTTTTATTCCTGATTAGTCTGGCTGGAGGTTTATTTTTTGTGTTTTCCATTTCATTGATTTCTGCTCTTTATTATTGCCTTTCTTCTACTTACTTTAGGTATAATTTGTTCATTTTCTAGTTTCTTAAGGTGGAAACTGAGGTTATTGACTTAAGATTTTTCTTCTTTTCTAATATAGGTATTCATGGCTATAAATTTCCTTCTAAGCACTGCTTTGCTGAATCTCACAGCTGTTGATATGTTGTATTTTTATTTTTATCAGTTCAAAATGCCTTCTAACTTTCCTTTTGATTTCTTCTTTGACCTGTGTGATACTTAGAAGTGCATTAGTTTCTAAATATTTGGATATTTCAAGATATCTTTCTGTTATTAATTTCTAATTTAATTCCATTATAATCAGAAATAAACTTTGTATGATTTGAATCACTTTGAACATATTGGTACTTCTTCTATGGCTCGAATATGGTCTGTCTTGCTGAATAACCCCACCCTTTTTTTTTTACTTTAAAAAAAATGTATATTCTGTATGTACTTTAAAAGAATGTGTATTCTACTGGATTGAAAGTTCTATATATGTCAATTGGATCAAGTTTGTTGATAGTGTTGCTTATGTCTAGTTGTTCTACCAACTATTGAGAGAGTAGTGTTGAAATCTGATTATAATTGTGAATTTATCTATTTTTCCTTGTAGTTTTATCAGTTTTTGTTTCATGTATTTTGAAGCTCAGTTTTTAGTTACATAATATTTAGGATTGTGACATTTTCTTGAGGAATTGTCCCCTTTATCTCTATGAAGTGACTCTCTTTATCTCTGGTAATATTTTTTGCCCTAAAATCTGTTTTTTCTAACATTAATATAGATATACCAGCTTTCTTTTAATTAGTGTCATCATAGTATATCTCCTTCCATTCTTTTACTTTTAACCTATTTGTGTCTATATTTAAAATAGATTTTTTTTTTTGTAGCAGCATATTATTAGATCTTGCTTTTTCATCCACTCAGATAATCTCTGACTTTTAATTGGGGTGTTTGAAATTGTGCTGCCCAATATAGTAGCCACTAGCCACATATGCCTATTTAAATCTAAATTAATTAAAATTTAAAAATCAGTTCCTCAGTCATACTAGCCGCATTTCAAGTGCTCAATAGCCACATGTGACTAGCAGCTGCTATATTGGATAGCACTGGTTTAAATCATTTACCTTTACATATAATGGGATTATTGATATGGTTAGGTTTGAGTCTTTCCTGTTAGTGCCATTGAGTCAATTCCAACTCCTAGCGACCCTGTTTATAGCAGAGCAGAACCCAGACTTTTTGTGCTATCCTCTCGTCTTCTGGTGCTATATCAGACAGTGCTCTGCTGCCATTCATACAGTTTACATGGTTTGGGTCTAACATCTTGCTATTTGTTTTCTATTTATCCCATCTGTTTTTTGTTCTCTTTTTATTTCTAGAAGTTCTATTTGCTTTCAAATCTGCTCAGTCATTCTTTATTGTCATTATTCTCTGCTTATAATTTCAAACTTTCATTTAATTTCTTTAAATATATTAAACATAGATATTTCACATTTTGTGTCAATAATTCCAACATCTGAAATATTTGTGGGTCTATATTTGCTGAAATTTGTTTCCAATGATTCTCATTCATAGTATCGTGTTTTCATTGTATGTTTTGTGATTTTTTAAAAAACATTTAAGCTGCCCATTTTCCTTGGAACTCAACCTGTAGGAATTCTTTGAGATCTGAATTAAAGTTAAATTCCTCCAGAGAAATTTGCATTTGTTTCTGACAGTTGCCTGGGGTTCTACCAATCTGGGACTACAGTTAGATAAAATCTTAATTTAAAATTCTCCATTTAAATTAAAGTGAATCCTGACAGAAAACATATGTGAGAACCAGCTTGCTTTATGAATTCTCAAGGGAGATTTCTGCCCCCTCCACCGGCACTAAGGTGGAGATAAGCATTTCTTCATTATCTCCTCTGTCCAGTGTGATTTCTTATTCACCTTGCATTGACGGCGCAATAGGTTGGGTTTCCTGTTGGATTCTCCACTTTGGTCAGCCTGGGCTATAACTTCTGACTCCATGCTCTGCTTCTTGTAGCCGTCAAGGAGGAAGGACTCTCTAGAGTTTGAAAAAAAACCTCAGGGTGATAGCCGGCTTGGCACTTGTTTCCTGACCAGATTTCCTACTTTCACTACTGGTTTTGAAATCAACAAATTCCGTACTGTGGATGTATTTACAATTGTTTTAAAATATTTTACCCAGAATTTTAGCTGCTTCAATCTAGAGGGTCGGGTCGTTCAGGGTATCTAATCCACAATACTACAGATATGGAAGTTTCTAGCCCTGTGATGTTTCAAATTGGTTGCTAGATGATAAATTTCAAAGCCATTGGTTAACGATAATAGCCTAATAAGTATTACATGTCGAATACCTGCTCTGGTTCATGCATTTTGCGTGTATAATCTCCCATCTTCACAATAACCCTACAAGTAGGTATTATTCTTTCCATATTTCTTTAAGAGATAAAACAACTAGAATTAAATTGTCCAAAATCAGACAACCAGTCAGCAAAGGAATTTAAACTCTGCGCTTTGCAATCAATCCTGAGTTCATGTTCAAGCTGCAGTCTTTTTTCTTAATATTGAGAATACACAATGGCTTTTATATTTAACTGCAGTCACTGAAAGCAGGTTGAGCAGAGAAGAGATTTTAAGGGGTAAGATTTTCCGCTTTAGTGTCCCAACATATAGGCTCCCATCATGTCCTCCCATATCCCTGATGTGCTTCTTCATCAGATTCAAAATGCTGTGCAGTGAAATGGTCATGCAAACACTGACTTCTTAACAATAGTAGTCAGAACTCTCAGAGTTCCGTATTTCCAGGAGATCTTTATTTGTATGAGACACAAAACTCACTCCTTCGTCTGAATTCTCTTTTATATTCTGATGTACCTAATGGGACCTTCTTACAACTGCAGCCTTTAGATGTCGTTTTTCTTCATTTTGGGGGCTGGTGGCTTGTCCTTAGCAGCTGTGGCCTTCAACTTTATCTGGGTTTGCAATCAGGAAGCTGTGATACTTCCTGAGACTGTTCGGGGTACAATTTACACAATACAAACTGAGTTCACTTTCTTCACTTTGGAGTTGCTCTGGGCTCCTGAAAGAGTTGGCTGTGCTTTGTCCAGTTTGCTACAGGTTGAATCCAGCGGTTGCTGAGAACCAACCTCTGTGGTTTATAACTACTTGTGCTTCCTGAGCAACATACGTGGAGAATTTGGAAAGAAGGCAATGATTAGGATTGGAGTCTAGAAAACCGTTAAGAAGGAGGAAGTTTATCAACTCAGTGGGAGTAAATCTCCAAACCACCTTCAGAATGCTAACACGCACACACTGTTTCTTGTAGCCATGACCGATCAGCAGGTTGTTGAAGAAAACAAGCCTAATACCAGAGGCAGCAAGAAGTTGGAGAAGAATCATTGTTTTTTAGGTATTCAGATCCTTTGACCAAAGAAATAGTCAGGACTGGCATTGATGGGTGCCACTTATTGTACAAAGCTTTTTACTTTGTGAAATGCTCCCAAAGCTCTGACCATCATTCTGTGTTTAAAAGTTGTTTCCTTGCTGGCTACACCTTGGAACTGAATTCTGTGATAAACTATTTTTATATTTATTGATATAAAATTTATACTATTTTAAAATACTAATAAAATATTTATGAGCTTATTATTGAGTTTGTGTGCTAGGAGTCTTGTTTCTGGACCTTCCTTCCCAGGGTCCTGTCTTTGTATCATTTTGGTGAGAGGACTTGGAGGGGTAGGAGGGGGGCAGATACACAAGTCATAGTCTGTGTGAGCAGATTTAGTAAATGGAAATGGGTGAGCCCAGGGGTGGCCTGAGGTTTGGGATCATGTGTGAATTAGAGGTGTTCAGCTTTGCTGGTCCCCACAAACAACGATCATCCAGAACTAAATGTCCTCTCACTGCCTAACCACCAGAAAATAACATAAACAATACTTTTGATGGCTGTAATATCTGTCCTCTGAAATTCAAAGTGTTACCTCACTAAGCCCCACAAAGTCCCTGTGAAGTGAATGAATAGGATTGGCATTACCATTTCCACAAGAAGTAGGGGGGCAGATATCTAGGAATGAGACTGCCTGAATCTCAGTAGGCTGAACTGCCTCCCCACTCGTCACACCCACAAAATACCTGGACCCAAATCTTGGCTGCACCACTTAGTACCTTTCTGAGTAAGGGCACTTACCTCTCTGAGTTTCAGTTTTCTCATCTATGATATAGACACAATGACATTTACCTAATAGGAATTTTGAATTGGGAAAATACTGGCAAAAACCCTGACACATTACAGGCATTTAAGAGATGCATGTTCTCTTCCCTTCCCGCACAGTTCACAGAGCCTAAATTATCACTGCATGTTGTCTATACTTGGAATGGAAAAAAAGTATCTGAATATCCTGGAGGCTGGCAGATATGCAGTCAAACCGCACTCCTTTGACGACGTGCTAAACAAGGTATTTAAGAAAGTGACCACATGGGGGAATAAAAGAGACATTTATAATGGCAACCCAAACAGAAAAAACCCACAAGGACACAATGAAAACTGAAACCACAATAATCTCTAAATAGAGAAGTAATAATTGTAGCCTATATTTAAGCATACGGGAAGCAAGGGTTTGGGGAGGGGGTGCCTGCCATGGAGCTCATGCTTATTATTTCAAAGTTTGTGGAGAGAACTAGAACTGATTTTTTTTTTTTTAAGTCACGAAATGGTGACTTTCTAGTCTTACCAAAAAAAGTATATGGTATTGGTAAAATTCTCATTTTTAAGCTTGGGCTGGAATCACAGTTGTTCAATTTTATTATTACACTCACAATTTACAATTTCATTACACATATTTTTCTGTATATAAGAAATGTTATATAACAAAAATTTTAAACTGAATTTGGAAATTCAGTGAGTTCCTCAGCAATAAAAAAGAGAATAATCAATACCTGCGAGGAGATTCTGTCTGCAATCAAAGGTAGTATGCATAATCCCACTTTCCAAATGCTGCCAGAAAACATGTTTGCATTTGTGATTTTAGAATTTGTAAGTTAGTGAAAAAACAGAATATAGCTTTACCTCTGGACATCAGTAAATTGCTGGATCAGAAGTCTTATACAATTGTGTTTATTCAGGGACACAGAGAAGCCAGGTCTCCATCAGGCAGATGGAAACAACTTTGGTGGTGGCATCAAAGGGCACCAGGCAATGGAATAGTCTCAGGCTTGGAAGAGGTGGTCTGTAAGTTGCAGCTCTCAGCAATGAGTGGCTAATTTCTTAAATATCCTCGTGAATTGTTTGAAAGAAGAAATATACTTCCCTTAATCGAATGTGTGGGATTTAACAGTAAGATTATCAGGGTTTCCAGAATAAAAATTTGTCACAATCTAATTGAGAAATAAAATCAACCAATGACATGATCTGTCCCCAAACAAGGATGCCAATAAATGTGAGATCAGCTCTGAGAGCCAGATTGCCTGGTTCTGTTTCTCCAGGAGAGCGATGACCAATTCAATTCTTCATAGGACTATTGTTAGGATTAAACGAGAAAACGGATGCACAGCACTTAGCACATTTCTTAGCACAGAGTACAGTATTAATAAGTGGCAGTTACTAATATTAGAAGATATCAGTAATGATACAAATATTAACAATGGTTGGGCCATTTATTGAGTACCTACTTTGCACCAGGCTCTTGACATATATGATATGATGTTTTTACTCCTTTTTTTTTTTTTTTGCTGCTGCAGATTTATCTTACAAATCTGTGTTTAATTTTTAAGGTGGGGTGGTGAGTAAAGGAAACCAGACTTTTCAAAGAGACTGATCGCAGTGAAACTGAAAGCAAAAGCTAAGAAGAGATCAATCACACCTTTTATTCAGGGACAAGAAGACTTTAGGACATCCAGATTTTATTTGATACACAAATAAGGAGTAAAGCTAATTCCTATACTCCATGGGACGAAAAAGAGACAGCCACACTATCTCATTTAGAAATGCCTGCTCATACCCTCAATTTGACCATTGTCCCATGTAAGTACAGTGTGGCACATACTCTACTCTGATAATGTGGAGAAAGTGCAGTGCAACTGAACACAGATAGCAGATGCTTCCTGGCCTGGAGAAACAGCACTTGCACTCTCAGTTTTAACCTTTCTGAGCCCCAGGTTTAGGCTAAACCATGAGGGATAGTCCGTTATTGTCCTCTTGCTTGTTATTCTGAAATTCCTAGTGTCAATAGTAGACATAGATAAGATTAAAACATTACTGAGTAGGTAAAAATATACATACTTCCTCCAAGAAATCCTATTGCCCTGAACTTAAACTAAATTTTGAAATTTTAAGTAATATTTATTCATTCAAAAAAATTTACTTTATGCCAGGCACTGTCATAGGCCTGGGGATGCAGTAGTAAATAAAGTAGACATAATCTCTAACTTTGTGGAGTCTAAAATCCAATGGGGAGTGAGATAATAAAGAAGAAAACAAATAAATTACAAATCATCAGAAAATGCAGAAAAGAAAATAACTTATGAACCTCACCATTCTGACACAGCCCAGCCTTTTGTGAAGCCCTGTTCTAGGCTATTCGGGGCTGGGGTGTCAATATAGCCTTGGCCCCTGTTTGTTGGGATTCTAGAATCTTAGGAAAGGAGCCCAAGGGGTCATCACTTTTCACAGCATGAGAATTGGAAGAGGAGGAGATAAGGAGGAAGTTTCATGGCCATATTAGTATTTGCACACACACCCGGTAAGGTGGGGCTGGTACCATGACCTAGGGTAAGGCTACACCCTGGGAGACTGGGTCATCTCGATTCTTGGGAACTTCAGGAAGTGAATTAACTTCCTAGAGGCTGCAGTTGTAGGGTAGGAAATCCTTGGAGGAACAGTGATCACTGTTCTTCCCTCTTGGACTGGGAGAGATCATCTTCAAGCTGGGTGTTCCCAGGGCACAGCCGGGGTTTTGATAGAATTATAGAACTTAGATGGTCAGAGCTGGAAAGTCCCAGAACACTTAGTCCCTCCTCCTCACTTTACAAAGAAGGAAACAGGCTCAGGGAGGTGATAAACCCAAGTTTAAAAGCTAGTTAGGGCTCTGGCAAAGACTGGCTAAATGCTCAGCAGTCCTGTTTTCTCTTCCTTGTCCAAAAGAAGATTACACTTTCCAGCCTCCTTTGCAGTTAAATTGGGATCATGTGTTGGTGTTCTGGTCAATGGAATGTGAACAGGAGTGATCTATCTATTGCCCAGTCTGTTTTTATAAAGGTCCCGTGTGATCCTCTATACACTTTCTAGTTTCATTCATTAGCCAGCTAAATGCAGATAATCCAGCAAAGGGCTCCAAGAAATTCCTAGAAGATGGCAGCACCATAAGACGACCACAAGATAGAAGGAGTTGAGCCCCCTCAATCACCTGTGAAAGCAGCACCCTGAACACCCCCAAACAAATTGTGACATGTATGAGAAATAAACTTGATTAGGTAAGCCACTGAGATTTTGGAGTTGTTACAGCAACTAGTGCTCTTTACTCTAACAAATACAACTGGCAGTTTGGAGACTGTGATGATTAATTTTATGTGTCAACTAAACTGGGCCATTGGGTGCCCAGACATTTGATCAAACATTATTCTGGGTTGTCTGTGGGGGTGTTTCTGGATGAGATTAACATTTGAATTGGTAGACTGGGTAAGGCAGATTTTTCGTTCCTAATATATGTAGGTCCCACCCAATCAGTTGAAGACCAAACCAACAGAATAGAACCAAAAGGCTCAGAAGGAACTTTGCCTGCCTGCTTGATGAGCTGGGACATTGGTCTTCTCTTGCCCTTGGACTGGAACTTATATCATTAGCTCTCCTGGTTCTCAGGCATTTGAAATCAGACTGGAACTACACCACAGGCTCTCTTTCCTGGGTCTCCAGCTTGCTGACTGCTTATCTTAGGACTTCTCAGCCTCTATAACCACGTGAACCAATTCCCTATAATAAATCTCTTTATATATATATATAAATATATCTTATTGATTCTGTTTCTCTAGGAGAACCCTGACTAATACAAAGACTATATGTCAGACCTCCTGACTCCCCATTCAATGCTTTTTTTCACCAAACTATTCTGTTTCTCCAAGCTAATAGAAAGAAGATTCTCTAGGAAACTTCATGCCCACTTCCCATACTTAAAACCTCCCAGTCTTGGACCCTCAGTGACCAGTGAAAAATAAATCTCCATGTGGACACCAGGGGATCATTAGTGATGCACAAAGTAAGTTTGTGGGAGCCCTGGGATCAGCTTAACCTCTGGCGCTAATTCTTGGATTGCAATGTGTCTCCTGGTTTACTGCCCACTACTTCACATGCCTGATAAGAGTATATGTGCCCAGCAGTCTGTCAGCCAGAGAACTCTATCTTGATCAGTGCTTCTACATACCTAATAATGACCTGAGGCTTGAATTGTGAATTATCAAATAAAAATTAAGTGTTAGTGTTGTATGACTTTGCTATAATTTGATTTTTTAAATGTAATAATCTATACATGGAACAAACATAGAGTGTGTCCATTGACATAAACTTATAAGCCTCCACTGACTACAATTGCTTATTTCTGTTCTCTCTGAATAACACATGCAGAGATAAATTACCAGATGGAATAGCTGGTTACAAAGCTTCTATCCTTGGGCAATTGGTGAAATGGAATAATCTGGATCTCTTCCATAGCTTCCTAATGTTAACTCTCTTCTGAGTGAAAGGAGTTAGTTGGACACACCTGAAACATGCCTCTATGGTTGTCAGTTCAGATAAACTTTTAGAAAAAGGAACGACAAAATCCTTTGCATTGAAAAAGTTTGGGAGTTCATCTGATTCTATCTTTATTTAAAATTTTTTATTTTTTATGTTCTTTTACCTAGTACTTAAACACATGATGTAACCAATGACCATGCAAAGATAAGCTGAAAGATGGCGTGCAAAAATATGATACTGTGGTGGGACTCCCTCAGCTGAGTTAAGAACTTGTTACTCTTGCTTATTCGAGTCCCATGAACGGTAGTTTCAGTACAAAGAAAGAGGAAGTTGAGTTTGTGTGAAATCTCTGGGAAGGTATGGCCAAGAGGTGATATATAAACAAGTCTACGAAAAGGTAATGAAAGGATGGTTCCTGACTCTTCCAAAAAGTCATAGGAGATATCCAGTCAGCCTTCCTTACCCTAAGAACAACTAAGGAATTGCCACTGCAACAAAATCTTATAGAGTTGAGCCAATCAGTTCTACTTCTCAAAAAGGGCAACCTAGGAAATTGTCTAATTCATGTTAAAAGACAGAATTGAAACTATGCTTCCTAATTTACCAAAAATAAAAAAAATTCTCAATGAAGTTTGTAAAACTAGCACCAAGAAGCAAATCTAACTTCCTACTTTTGTTTCTCCTCTACAGTTAAAACAAATTCAGGCTTAAAAAACGTTGCAAATTAGGATCCTTCCTCGAATACCAGAAAATGAACTGGCAGAGTAAAGCAGTATCTTATTCTTTTGTACAGAGTAATTGAGTGCTTTTCTGTCCCAAGTGTGTGTGTGATCAAAAGATCAGGTGCTTTAACACACACAGACACACACATAAAATCAAACAGTATCAGAAATTAAAGTTTCAATTGGGAGCTATATTTTACTCATGTCTGAAAGACTTTAAAAAGGTAAACAATATTCAGTGGATGCTATTTATAAAGATACATACCTAAAGCATGAGGACATAGAAAGATTTAAAATACAAGGATAGGAAAAATACTATGTAAAAACCAACCAAAGGAAAGTTAGTGTAACTATATTTTGTGTTATCAGCAGCAATTAGAAAACATATATTCTGGGCCGGCCCCGTGGTGTAGCGGTTAAGTGCGCCTGCTCCGCTGCTGGCGGCCCGGGTTCGGATCCCGGGTGCGCACCGACGCACCGCTTCTCTGGCCATGCTGAGGCCGCGTCCCACATACAGCAACTAGAAGGATGTGCAACTATGACATACAACTATCTACTGGGGCTTTGGGGGGAATAGATAAATAAATAAAATCTTTAAAAGAAAAAACATATATTCTTTTCAAGAACACATTATCTATAAAAATTGACCATGGATAAGGCTATAAAACAAATCTCAACAAATATCAGAGACTTAATATCAGGCAGGTCATGTTCTCTGATCAAAATGTAATTAAATTTTAATTCACTAATAAAAAATAACGAAAAAATATGATTGGAAATTTTAAATGCACTTCTAAAGAATAGATCTGTCAAGTAAGAAATCTTATTAGATAAGATGTAGAAATAAATGAAAACATGCTACAAAAACTAATAAAATAGAGACCTTTGGCAAAATTGATCAAGAAAAAAGATAATGGTACAAATAAACAATATTACAATGAAATATTGAACATAATTATAGGTACAGCAGAGATTTTTTAAAATAAGAGAATACTATGATTTTTCAAACAATTCCATATGGATTTTTAAATACTGTGCCAATTACTTTGAAAACTTAGAAGAAACAGAACATTTCCTGAAATATATAATCTATTACAGCTGATTTAAGAAGTAAGCAAAAACTTAAATAGACCTATAGTCACTAAAGCTTAAAATACACCCCCCTTTGCCCTTCCTCACACACACAAAAAGGCCCAAATGCGTTCTATCAGTCAAAGAACATATAATCCCAATCTTTCACAAACTGTTCCAGAAAACAGAAAAAGAGGAAATGCTGCCCTATTCATTTTGAGATGAGTTAAACCTTGATACCAAAATCACATACGGACAGTGAAAGAAAGAAAGATCACAAGCCAATTTCACCAATAAGCATAAACACAAAAATCTTAAGTTCAGCAAAATCTTAAGTGGAAAAAATTCTTAAGTTCGGTAATGTAGTCTTTCAAAAGGACCAAATTGAGGTTTGTTATCCCCAGCAATGCAAGGATAATTTAACATTAGAAAATCTATAAATTTCCTTCACCACATTGAGAAATTACAGAATAAAAGCCATAAGATTTAGAAACTAAATAACACACATTTCTCAACAGATGCCCCAAAATCATACAATAAAATTAAATACCCGTGCACACAAACAGAAATTCCTACCAAATAGAAATTCTCAACCTGATTTTTAAAAAGTTATCTGCCAAAACCTACCCAAAAAATCACATTGAACTGTGAAAAATTAAAAGCATTTCCCTGGAAGTTAGGAATAAGACAAGAATGCCTACTACTCTGCCCCTCTTCAATAAGCCTTGGTAAATGCAGCAAGTCGAGAAGAGTACGTTGGAAAGACCAAAACAAAGCTGTAGTCATTTGCATATTTTATGAGTATCTTACATAGAAAATCTAAAATAATCTGCAACAAACTAAAAAGAAGGTTCAGCAAAGTTGCAGGATACAAGATCAACATACACAAAAATAATAATTTTGTTCCCATACCCAGCAGCAAACAGTTAGAAAATGCAGTTTTAAAAAAGAATTATGAGAGCAATAACAACAAAAAAAAAAAGAAAATTATAAAATGTTATTGAAAGACATAAAAGAAGACCTAAATAAATGAGTGATATACCATATTTATGGATGGGAAGAATCAATATCAAAATGATTCCAATTCTCCCCAATTAAATAATAAATGTAGTACAAATAAAAATTCCAACAGAATTTTTCACAAGCAAGAGCAAAGGGCTAAGGGTAACTAAGATATTCCTGAAGAGGATGAAATAGTTCAAAGGGAAGCCTTCCCTACAGCTACTAAGAGTTTAAGTTTAATTAAGACACTATGGCTGTGGCATAGAGATAGACAAAATGACTAGTGCAGAGACAGAGCCATACAGAAATAGAAACTTGACATAGAAGAGAGGTGGCATTACAATCAGAGGGAAAAGGATGTAATTTGCAATAAAAAATATTGGAGTAATTGGTTATCCACATGGGAAGAAAATGTTTTAAATTAGATCCTATTTCATACCATACACATACAAGTGAATTAAAAAGCTAATGTTATAAGCAAAAATTTTAATGTTTTTAGAGGAAAATATAGGGGATGAACTTATGACCACCAATTAGGGATGAGTTTCTTAATTAAGATATAAAAAGCATAAACCATAAAAGATCAATATATTTGACTACACAACACAAAAACAAACAAATCCTCTCTTCAACCAAAATGAAAAGGCAAGCTACAGAGTGGGAGACGTGTGTAACACATTTAAGTAACAAAAGAGTGAGTACTTAGAATATATTAAAAAATATAAATTGATAAAAAGCAAGCAACCCAACCAAAAAATGGACAAAGTACATGAACAGGCATTTCACAGGGAGGGAAACCTGTCAAGCCAATAAACTTATGAAAAGATACTCAACCTCACTAGGAATCAGGAAATGTAAATTACAATAACATTTCACATCCATTTGATAGGCAAACATTTTTAAAGTCTGACAATACCAAGTGTTGGTAAGATTTGAAGCAACAGGAATTCTCCTATACTATTGGTGGGCATGTAAATTGGTACAAGCCCTTTAGAGAGCAATTTGGTAATATCCAGCATTTCCATTCCCAGTAATATACCCTAAGGAATCTCTTTCACAAGGAGATATATATAAAAGGTTGCTTGCTTCAGAATTGTTTGTGATAGGGCTGGCCCCGTGGCTTAGCGGTTAAGTGCACGTGCTCCGCTACTGGTGGCCCGGGGTTGGGATCCCGGGTGCGCACCGACGCACTGCTTCTCCGGCCATGCTGAGGCCGAGTCCCACATACAGCAACTAGAAGGGTGTGCAACTATGACATACAACTATCTACTGGGGCTTTGGGGGAAAAAAAAAAAAAGGAGGAGGATTGGCAATAGATGTTAGCTCAGAGCCGGTCTTCCTCAGCAAAAAGAGGAGGATTAGCACGGATGCTAGCTGAGGACTGATCTTCCTCACCAAAAAAAAAAAAAAAAAAAAAAGGAATTGTTTGTGATAGAGAAAATTGGAAATAACAAAAACTCTCCCAATAGGAGAATACATAAATAACCACCAAGTATTCATACGATGGAATTCTATATGCAGCACTTAAAACAAATGAACAAAACTGCATGTACCAACATGGATCAATCTCAAAAACAAAGTATTGAGCTGAAAAAAAAAAGCAAGATGCAAAACGATATATACACCATGACACCATTTATGTTAAGTTAAAAGATGCTAAACAGTATTATACATTGTTTACGGGAATATATATAAGTAAAAGCATAAAAATATTTATGGCAATGATATGTACCAATTTTGGTATAGTGGATGCCTCTGAGGAGAGAGGAAAGGGAACGGGGTTAGAGAGGAACATATTCCAGAAGATATTCAACCATGTCTGTAATATTTTATTTCAAAAATAAAATAGGAAGTAAATATGGGAGAACAATGAGTACACTGATGTTTATTATATTATTCTCTGTAATTTCCCATACACTTGAAATGTTTTTTTAAAAAGTGAATAACTTTAAAGATAAACTTCAGAAAAAACTTTATCTTAATGATTGATAAAATTCCTAATAAATACTAAGATTTCAATAAAATTTAACCATAAAAATTGTCAAAATTCTCATTGTGAAATATAAATATTTCAGTTTTAAGTATGTGTCTATATTATAAAGAGCTATCTACACATAAATTGTAAATACTCTGATCGCAGGGTAAAAAATATAAATATATAAATATGTGGGTAAAGATTGGAAAAGAACACCAAAAAAAAAAAACCATACACTTTTAAGCTAGAAGAGTTTAGGGTGAAATTTCTTTAATATTTTTATTTTTAAAATTTGACTTAATGAATGAAATGTTGCTAAAATAAATATACTATGTACTTCCTGAAAAGTTCTTATTGTAGAAATAATATAGCAGCAGAGATTTAAACAAATAGTGCTCTAAAAATACACAGTAAAAAAAGTAGTTAAGTCCTCTTAGGCCTTCCTCTGAATTCATTTCTCTCTGTTAAATGATCATGTTAAACAAACAGGCACACAACAAGATGACGTGGGTCAATCACTATTGCCACCCAATTTTCAAGGGCAATGGCAGTCAAGAACTCACACGGGAGTGATACTTTGCTATGCCTTTAATTAAGGTGGGGCTTTTAAAACTCAATTGTTCCATTCGTGTCTCAAATCAATCAGATGAAATTCACCTTTTACGTGGCCTGAATCCTGATAGCTCGGCACACTTGATAGGTAATTTAATCATCTCTGGTGTAGATGAACGCAAACTCAAATTAGCTACTGAAAGAGTTGGTCTTCTCTGAGATAGCTGTGCTTTTCCACTTTTATGCAAGAGCTGAGCTTCACCAACTGGCGAGCCGGAGGTGTTATTAAAAATTTAGTGAAAGAAACAAAGGTGTTCTCTGGTGTCTCTTGTTACCCTTTCTACTGTTACTCCAGCAGACAAAAGGCATAGAGCCTGCCTCATGAATAATGTGACATGGAATATTCACAATCTATTTTTAATGGAGTCAAGTAATAACATTAAGAGAGATATTTGCAATCTTCAAATTTCACAGGGTAACAGGCACAGTAATTTGTTTTGATTCTGAACTGGGGATATCAAGATATATATTTTTTTCCAAAAACGATATACTGTTAACATCAAAATTACAACTCCTCATTTATAGCATAAACAGGGATTATGAAAATAGACCGAAAGTTCTAAATGTCAAAAGGAAAGAGCAGAACAGGGCACACAACTAGATTTCAATCAGTTCTACTTACCTCTCAATGCAATTTCTTTACTTTTCAAACCAGGTTGGAAATAATCAACCAGCGTGTATAGTGAATTCGTGGGAAGGACATTTTGTGATCTTTATTCACTGGGAACTTTGTTACCCAGGACACTAGGAAGAGGTTCCTGGATGCTGCAACTATTCACTCATCAGTTCTGGAAAATTATCTTAAACCACACTATAAAGTAAATAAATTTAACTTTTGAATGAGAGTAAACTGACATGGAAAGAGATGGTGTTGAAAACCACGTGAGGACAGTCCAGGATCGAGATCTGGAGAGACTGGAGAAAAGCAGCATTGAAGCCCCCTTATCCACCAACTCAGAGAGAGTCCTATGTGTTGTATTTGTTTCCTAAGCTCTCAAGGAATTTCTCTTCCCTTTGTGCTGTAGAGAGCAGAACCAGCCAGGATGAAGCAGGAGTTTATTTTTTCTATTTCACTTACCACCTCAGCAAATATTTATTGATCTCCTACTGTGTGCCAGGCACTGTTCTGGGAGCTGAAGATTCAGCAGTGACCAAGTAAATAATGCCCCACAGGACACTGTGCTTGCTCACTGCTGTATCCCCAGCACCTAGAACAGTGCCAGGCACATACTAGGCACTCAATCAATATGTGAAATTGATTTGAATAGAAATGGACAATCTGTGACAGTCAGCATGAGCCATGCACACCCTGGCTGGGAGATATTAGAGCACAGGTAGTTGGGATTTGAGCCAGGACCTTATTCTGGTTTCATTTTCTTCAAGGACTGATTGATGCAAAAAAATTCCCACAGGTAGGATAGAGCCAGAAGTAAGCCAGATCCCAATTTTACTGCCCCTCATGTGTCTTTAGGTTTGTAACTTGCCTTAGGTGGGGCAGCTAACCAATCTCAGACACTTTCTTTCCCCTCCAGTCTCCACAGAATCAAAGTAGTCAGGGTTGGATTGAGATCTACATTTTATGGCCAAGGAAACCAGTATCAAGGAGGTCAAAGGATTTGCCCACATCACATGATGTGTTAGTGACAAACTCAACCTCTAGACCTAAGGCTTGTGATTTCTTCATTCATCTGGGAGCCTTCTGGCCTCTAAAAAAAAACCCTGAAACTCTCAGAAGAAAGAGCCTATATACATGTGGGTCCATCAGGGACTCTACAAGGTGGGAGCTGAGTTCTGTACACCTAGTTACTCTGTTAAGCAAGAAGGCTCTCTGAGGCACCGAAGAAAAGAGAAAAGCATATGAAAACCAGAGCAATCAATTTTCCTCTCTTCTGGATGTTGGCTTGTCTGCTTTACTTTTGTTCTCCACTGTAGTTTCCTTCAGTGCCAACTTTCCCTACGGACTAAAACAAAGGTCTTTCCCAAATTCCCTGCCTAAATGAAAAGCAATATGCAAGAGTCTTAATACTTTATTAACTTAAAACATCACTCTAATAAATATGTATTAACAAACATAATGCACTCCAGAAGATCTAAAAACATTTACAAACCTCAAAGTAAAAATACCACTTTTTTTTCTCTCTGGTACATGTGGAGGGTCAAAGAGTTGAAGAAAGAGCCTTCAATCCCACATGCCCGCTAGCTTAGACATCTTTAAAATATCAGCTTAACAATAAAAAACTGAATATACACACAAATCTTTGAAATATCTGTTCAGCTATTTTTTGTTTATGCTTGATAAAATCCAAATGGGTCAGAAGGGAAGGTTCAAGATTCTGTTTCGTCTTCTCGGAATTCTTTTGGAGGGAAAGAACAGAATCAGTCACTTGGAGGTATGACTGTTAGCTTTTGAAGGGCAGAGGCTGAGACTTGAGTCTCTGGCTCCCCAGTACCTAGCATAGGGCCTGGTACCATGGTAACCGGTTGTCAATAAACATTTGCAGAGCGAATGGATGACATCTGTCCAAAGGCATCTGTGCTGCTTCCTCCTCTGATGAAGCCTTCACAGGCCTCCTGGAGGGGGGACTTCTCATCTCTCATCACCAAGGCCGCTTTTCTGCTTCTTCTTGGGGCAGGCTCAACAGCATATCTTGTAATTTCAGAAGTATGAAACTCCTTCCCCAAATCAGTTTCTGAACCAGTCTTCAAGTGGGAGAAACAATTCCTCTATGATTTACAGGCAGCACCCAACAGAAAGGGGTCAACAGACTCCCCAGAAGGAAAAAAATAAAAATAACACTCATTCTTCATTCTAGATAGAAACATTTGCATGTGTCTACCTTGTAAATAGTGATTCCTCCTCTCCACGCAAGTATCTGGGGTAGGTCAGGAGGAGGAGGGAAGAAACCTGAAGGACCTTCTTGTCTGTGGAGCAGGGCTGGGAATGGGAAGGACTGTGGGGCCCAAGATTTTATCTGATCCCCTCTTGACTTCGAGTCTTCAGGTGTAGAGGAGCCTATTCAATGTGTCCAAAGCCCAGTGAGTCATCTGGTTCCCACTCCAGGCTGAATTTTGAAAAGGTAACTTATCCCCTCTGGCAGCTCCAGGAAGTAAGGTGAAGGGAGATCACCCAAGTGGGATCTGCAGACTGGACTGGGGGACCTGAGAAGTCAGAAGTAGGTGGCAGCAAGTGGGGAGGCTGCCCTCCGTAGTGTTGTGTAACTGCTGCTTGCGGCCACCCAGGGCACTCATTTGAGCCCGTGCTGCGTCTCCCGGTGCCGCCTGAGGTCCACCTTCCTCTGGAAGCCCTTCCCACACAAGTCACAGCCAAAAGGCTTGAAGCCTGTATGCTTGCGGCTGTGGGTGATGAGGTTGGAGCTCTGGCTGAATGCCTTGCCGCACACCTGGCACTTGTGGGGCTTCTCACCTGCAGGGATGGAAGGGGGGAGGGGAGGAAGAATGAGTCTATCATAAAGCTAGAGGGGACTCACTGTGACCCACATGCTCTTGGCAGCAGCTGGCTGCACCACAGTCTAAGGCCTTCAAGCAACTTGGAGGGTGACGTGTTGCAACACAAGTCCTGGGAAGCCATGGGTGGCACCAGGTGAAAGGGAGACTTTCTGAGTGGGGGTTCCCAGACAAAGGCCTCAAACCGTTTCCTGCTAAACGGAAACAGAGCGAAGGCCGCGTGCCCTCCCCAGACTTGCAGCTGAATCCACCCTGGGAGGACTCCCCCGACTTTAGAAGCAGAGAGCTCTGACAGCAGATGTTCAACATGAGGGTGGGGGTGGGGGCCACTGGTGGTAGTGGTGGTGGCTGTCCTTCAAACCATGTGACTCAGTTCTAATTCAGAGGAAGTTTTCAAATCTGAGTTTCCAAGTGGGTGTTGGTTTGTATGGACCAGTGAGCCTGTCTTCTTTCTTGCTCTTGAAGGACAATAGAATGTATCTGAAGCATGGACATTTTTCAAAGTCTTATTTTAAAAATTACACATTTGGGCCACAAAGTGTTTCTTAAGGTAGCTGATCTTTTTCTAGCTTGATTTTACTTTCTTTTTATGAGGTCAATCACAGGATTCTTTATATACCAGCAATTCTTCATCATAGATTAGTAAATAACAGATAAAAAGGTTTTGTCTTTTCCCCCATTTCATGTGCTGTTGAACATTTGGGTAAATAGCATGAATGTCCAAATAGCCTCAGCATGGCATATAGTCAGGGCTTGGCCTTGGGAAAAATGCAAAATAGATTTGCATTTTTACAAGTTTGTTTTTGAGGAACTCTCTGTTCCTCTTGCTATAGTCCTTTCTGTCTTCATGCTTCAGATTTCCCTGATAAGGAACCACCTATCAAAACTTATCCTATCCCTTTAGGGTCAAACAAATCTGAGACACGAATTCTAGCTATAAGGTAAATGTTTGATAAGGGCTTAATGTTTCATTCAGTCAAGATCCTAGTTGCATTTTGATAAGCGTCTTGAATACCTTTCCTCAAAAGGAGTGAGTTATATGGAAATTTCAGGCAAGCGGGCATGATTAAAGTAGGATATTTTTCTGGGTTTTTGGAAAGGGGCATCTACACTGCCTGATCATACTTGTAAACATCAATGGTGGGTGTTTGGAACACACTGCAATTTGTTTTACATCAGTATTCATATTCTGAAATAAAATAGTCAGAATTCTGGGTCCCATGTAAATATTTTGTTGTATTAAAGAACGTGCTCCTGGCATTAAAACTGCCACCTACATACAATCAAAATGTTAGGGAAAGAGTCCAAGATTGGACTGGCCAGAGCAGTCCAGGGCCCCATGATTTATTCTCAGTGTGACCTTTGGTAAATCATTCCATCTCTCTGAGTCTCAGGATGGTAAAAGCAGCTCCTTCAATGTTATGGGGTGGCAGTAAGGATCAAACGAAGTGATTGATTTGAAAGCACTTTGTAAACTTTAAAGCATTATAACAGGTAAAGAATTATCATTATAGCATGAACTTGCTGTTATTTTGAAAAGGATAATAAGTGAATAGAAGCTTTCTATATCTACCAACCCCATGACTCTGAAAATAGAATACAATAAACAGTTGTCAAGAGCTTAGACATTTGAGGTCCAACAGACCTGAATTTAAGTCCCAGCCCTGCCATTTGCTAGCAATGTGACTCTGGACAGGTTACTTAACTTTTCTGTGCCTCACTTTCCTCATCTCTAAAATGGGGATAAGGAATAGTCTCTACCTCCTAGAGTTGTGTAAGTATAAAATGAGATAATGTATTTAAAAAGTGCTTAGCAGAGAGCTTAGTAATATTGACCATTGTTTATTCTTCCTCAATCAGAATGAGCTCTCAGACTTCTAAAAATGCAGCGAAGAGGCCACACATAAGTCCCTCCCCCAAAAGGCTGGGTGGGAGCCCTAGAGAAAATCCTCAGTCTCTGGGTAAACATTTAGAGCAATGCTCTGAGAGGACCCTGGAGCTTTGTATTTCACCCAGAGCAGGCAGCAGTTGAAGCAGCTTCTAAACTAGAGGAAAATATTCTTTGCAAGGATAGAGAACCTGCAGCTGACCTGCTGAGTAGTTCTTCAGATATGACCTCAAATCAAAGCCCCTCTGGGGAGAACCACGTATGTAAATGAACCTAAAAGAATCTGTCTCCTTGTTTTCTTCAACACACTGCAGTGATTAACTCCATCTCATCCCACCACTCATTCTGGGGCCAGAATATCACAGAGAAGGTGAATTATATTGGCATCAGGAGGAAAAACAATAGCCCCCGCCCCACACCCCTCACCGGGTGTTTCCTACAAGCCAAGGGCCTTCAGCTCACCAGTGTGGATGAAGGTGTGTTTCTTCATGTCCGACTTCTGGTGGAACCTCTTGCCACAGTACTGACAGGGGTAGGGCCGGGTGTCTGAGTGGATGAGCAGGTGTGTGGACAGCGTAGATGACCTCTTGAAGCTCTTGCCACAGATCTTACAGTCAAAGCTCCGTTCCTACAGAGAGAAAGATGTGGGATTCCCATTGCAATCATCTAGGCTGCCATTCTCCTCATCACTAACCAGACTCTAAAATCCCCAAAGCGGAGGCTCTCCCTTCCACACAGCCTGCCCCATTATCCTCTCTCCTCCCATTTATTATCAAACTCCACCCTCCCCACCCTTATCCTCTTCCCCTTTAACACTTTTTCTACCCAAACACTTTTCACCCACATCCCTCCACACCCCATGGCAAAAAACTATCCCCACCCTGCATTTTTGACACCCATTTACAAACACTTCTCCCACCACCTCAACAGGAGGCTCAGACCTCAGTCATGTGAGCTGCATCCCCCCACCCCCATCCCGCCACCGCCAGTGTGGGTGGTAAGGGAGATGGGAGAATACTTTTTAGTAAATAAGTCTCTGTAAGTAAGTATTTTCCTGTCATAGTTACTTGTGTACTGTTTGCTTATCCTCCCTGTCTCTCAGCTAAACTGTAATCGTGGGGACATCCTGTCAGAGACCTGGTGTGTTAGAGGATTCCCACGTGCCTAGCACCTGGGCAACAGATATTTATAAACGAATGAATGAAATAGCAAAACAAATATGCTACTGGATGCTCTAAACGAGCTGAGATCCCTCGTTTTCAGTCGGGAGGGGTCAATGCAGATTAAGTGACAGCCGTTTAGTGAAAAGCGAGGCAAAGAAACAGAGATAATAAATCTGATATATCAGCAGCAAGAGTGCATACAAACACTCCTCAAACCCAAAGTGAATGATCGGGATCACATCCTGGAGACTCAGAAGGATGTGACGCCAAACTCTAGAGCCGGCCACCACCACCTTTTCCTACACACCTATATCGGGGCAATGGGACATGGCAGAGGAGCCTGGGGGCAGTCCGGGTAAGTCCAAGAAGAAAGATGCCAGGCGGAGAGCGGCTGGTGCTGTACGGAGAAGCAGAAGACCCCGGAATGCGAACACCTGACCAGGGTGGCGCGGGGCGGTGCGCCCGGCTCTTACCTGCGAGTGCACGGCTTTGTGCTGCTCCAGGCTCACCGCGTGCCCGAAAGTCTTGCCGCAGATCTCGCACGCAAAGGGTCTCGTGCCGCTGTGGGACCTGCGCACGTGCACCTCGAGCCCATGCGGCGTGGAGAACACCTGGGGCGGGTGGGGCCGGGGAGAAGGCGGCTGAAAGGGGCCGAGGGGCGCGGGCAGGGGGCGCAGGGGCGGGCCACGCAAAGCCAGGCGCACGGGAGCCTCACCTTGCTGCACTTGATGCACTTGTAGGAGCCGCCGCCCAGAAGCAGGCGGGTGCACAGCAGCTCCGACTCCACCTTGACGCCGGTGCCCTTGTCCGCGTGCAGCCCGTGGCCGCGCTCCGGGTACAGCCCGCCGGCCGCCGCCGCCGGCCGCTCGTACAGCCCTGCCGCCGAGGGCCCGAAGTCGCCGTAGAGCCCCAGGCCCGCGCTGCCTCCTGCACTGCCTCCCCCGGGCGCCCCCGACCCCGCGCCGCCCGCAGGCCGCTCTGGGCCGTACAGCGCTGCGGGGTGGCCTGGCTCCGGGGTGCGTTCGCAGAAGAGGCCCAGGCCCGCGGCGCGCTCCAGGGCCGCGCACGGCCGGTAGCTCTGCACCAGGTGCCGCAGATCAGAACCCGCCAGGCCGCTCCACGAGTACGGCTTGAAGGGGAGGGGGAAGGGCTGAGCTTCGTCCAGCGACGGGCACACCGACTTCTCCGAGGCTGTGGAGGCACAAGAGGGCGTCCGGTCAGGCTTAAGACGGCGGGGCAGAGGTCTACCAGTCGGGTGTGTTTGCTAACTGCCAGGCACCCAGCGCTTGTGGAGCGCTCCGTGCGCCGGGCGCCGTGCTAGGTGCCAGGGACGCCCCCAGGATAAAACGCGGGACCGCTCCCTGGGGCCTCGGGGACCACTGGAGGTGGCAAGGCAGCAAACATTAAAATGACATCGAGCGAAGAGTTAAGTAAATTCTGTGCCAAGGCAGCGGCAGCGCAAGACGCTAAAGGGTCTTTTCTGGCTGCATCAGCTCACCTGGCGGTCCCATAGAGAAAGGCGCATCACGCTGTGCTTAAAAAATGCTCTGGGCTGAGCTGAGCTGTGCGGGAGTAGAAGGCGGAGAGCTTTCCGGGCCTGGACAGCGCACGTGGGCAGAAGGCCCAGCGCCTAGCGCAGGCGTCCTTCTGGCCCCTACATGATCCTACTCCGTCCTTTTTCTTTCCCAGGATCGGTAAGGAGGGAGGGAGAGGACCAATAAAATACAGCCTGGCTTACCCGAGACGTAGTCTGATAAAAAACGGGAAGGCGTTAACATTCCCCAAAGTTATTAAGTGCAGGTAGCAAACGGGCAGCAGGAAAGGTGCTTGGGGCTTGAATTGCCTGCCAAATACTCCCCATTCCCATTCCTGTTATAGTTTGGCGGAAAAAAAAAATCTAAATTTCTTAGAGAATAATTGACAGTTAAGGTTTAGTCGCCGCCTGCAACGGGAATAGCTTTCCGAATTCGTGGCCTTCTGCCCACCCTCGTGAATTGTGCTAAAACCAGATACCCAACGTATACTTTCTCTAAGTGCATACAGATTCACAAATCTGTTCACACACCCCGCAGACTCCAGGCTAGCCGCTTCAGTGAGAGGCCTCGAAGAGATTGCGGCGGCGCCCAGTCCTTGCGGGACGGTGTCCTGCGCAACCAAGAGGAAGCCTCGGGTCCCGCTCCCGGACACTCTCGCTGGCGCTATGGCTTTGGCCAAGTCGACGCGCTGCGTGTGGGATGGGGTTCGGGGTATCTTTTAAAACTAGTAATTGCAATCTGGAAATAACCGGCCCTTGGCAGAAGCCAGCTGTGGTCTGCGCTCTCCTTCCCCCTGCCACTCCCCCCCACCCAATGTGCAGTCACTCAGTTTGAGCGAAACTCGATTGCTGGCTGGAAATGAAACCAGAAGGCTGGTCCCCAAGGCTGGGCCAACCCGGCAGAACGAAAAATGAAATAGGCTCCCAATCCGTGCCTGCGAAGACCTAGCGGGGGGCCGAGATTTTCGTCCCAGCCCGGTCCCTCCCGCTTGGCGCCCAGCTCTGTAGTGCCCAACGCCGCGGGAGCCAGCGTAATTTTTAAAGGCAACGACTCTTTTCTCTCAGACTTCCCAGGTCTCCGTTTGTTTAAGACGCGGGGGTCTGGATTCTGGGATCCCAGCTCGTTCTAAACAATCAACTCTGGTCAGCAAAACGAAATGTCGCCGTGGCTTCCCCTTGAGACGACACATTTGTTTTCTCTCACCCACCGGCTCCGCGCGAACGAGTGTTAGGGATGAACAGCCGGCTCCCGCCGCCTCGGATCCAGGCAGCAGACCCCGCGAGCAGGCTGTCCCCGTCCCAGAGAAGCCGGAAGCCTCCCCACGGGGTCCCTTACCCCACGAACAAGCAAGCTTCCTCCTCTCGGAAAGACTCTCCTCCATCTATTTAGCATTTCTGTGCCCAAAGCCGCGTAAGTTCATCCCTCACCACGGGGTCCCTGTCGCCTGCGCCCCAGAGCTCCCAACGGGTCCCTACCTGGAGACACAGAGGGAGACGGAGGCCTCCAGAAGTCCTCAAACTCCGAGCCCCGGTCGCAGACGCTGCCCTCACAGCTGCCGGGGGACGCGGAGGCTCTGTCGGGAGCCTCGGTCAGCTGCGACTCGGGGGACAAACGGCCCCGGGGCTCCGCCTTCGTCCCGCCTGCGCTCGAGGTGCTGTCTGCGGAGAGGAGGCAGGATAGGGGCTCAGGCTGGGCCTGGTTGGGCCCGATGGTTCTGAAGTGGCTCCCCCTAGACCGTGGCATCCGGGCGACCGCCTGTCTCCCCAGACCTGTCCGGGAACCCTCCCGGATCCTGGGCGGGAGCAGAAAGGCCGTGGCACCTAGGCGATAAGCCCGGAAGGAACTCGGACGATAGGAAACAAAAAAGGACAGCAAAGGGGGCATCGGGGCCGCCCTTCCCGGATCCTGGGGGATGGTGTGGCGGGGCGCAGAGTCTACAGACCCAGGAGTAGCCCCGCCCGGCCCGCGCGAGCCCCGCACCTGCTCCGCCTGGCGCCAGTACATTCTCCAGACGGAGGGAATAGTCGGGACCGGGGGAGCGCGGCTGGTGGTAACTGTGAGCCTTCTTGCTCTTGACAAGAAACGAACGCGGCATGGTGGTCGGGCGCGCTCCCCACTCGGCTCCAAGGGTCCCAAGAGCCGCTGTCAGCCCACCGTCACCAGGAGTTCTTGCTCAGCCCCAGCCAGGCGGAGACCTGCGAGAGGAGAACTGGATGGAAACGCGGGTCAGCATGCTCCGGGGCCGGGGACTGGGCAGCCAGGAGGAGAGACAGCTCCGGCCGGGGAGGAGTGAGGAAAGTCTGCGGGAGGAGGGGCTTGGCCCCGCTGCGCCGCGCTCACCAGGTGGCACTCGGACAGGTGGCGCGAGCCCGCCGCCGCCGCCACAGCTCAGCGGTAAAACCTGTCCCGGGCCCCGGGCTCAGGCCTCTTCCTTCTGCCCTGCCCACGCCCCTCGCCCCTCCCCTTCCCTAGCAAAACTCGGTCTGGCATCAAACACTCCAGAGAACCGAAGTCCCCAACCGGCCAGTTACCCCAGCTCGACCACTCACTGCCTGCCTGGCTCTGCTTTGGGCTGAGGAGAAGCGCGGAGACGCGCGGATCAATTTAGGGCCGCGGGATATGTCGATGGTCGAGGACCGCGAAGGGGCAATGAGCCAAACCTTCCGAGAGCCGGCTACAGACTGGGTGTGAAAGGGGGGCAGGGGCGGGTCGCACTAGGGAGGCTAAGGGGTGGGGTCGGGGGGACAGCAGCAGAGGGACGAGGAGCATCAGAGGCCGGAGAAAGAAGGCAGGAGTGCAGAGGGATAACAAGGTCGGGGTGGGGGGTGGCAGAGGACCAACCCTGGTCCCGGGAGAAACTCGCATCTCGCTGATCTTGCTCGCCCCTCACGCTTGCCCCAGGAGGGGAAAAAGTTGGCCCGGAGACGCGGGTGCGGCGGGAGCAGGCAGGGTCCGGGGTGAGACACTCCAGACTATGGAGACCTAACCTCGGAAACCACGTCCCGGGAAAAAGCACTTTCCTTTCTGCTCACCAAAAACTTTGTCCTGGGGAAGCCGAGCCCGATCAGCGCGCTGGCTGGGAAATGCGCGGTTTACAGGAGTCCGCGGAGAACCAAGTTTAGCGGACGCGGGAGACTGCAGACTGCTCTGGCAGGGGCCAGAGAGCCGGGGTCCGGCGCGGACCTGGGAGGGAGCTAGCTGCCCGCTGCGCCGTTCTCATTAACCCCCCAATCAGTTCACCTAATCCCGGGGTCGAAACCTGAGCCCAGCGGGGAGGCGGGGCAGCGCTTGCGGCTCAGCTCGGGGCTCGCTCCGGGGGCGGGACCAGTCGGGCTAGGAAGTCTGGGGAAAACGAATCTGCCTTCCTCCCGGGGTGACGGCGATGGGGGTCAGGTATACAGGCGAGCTGTAGGCTCTTCGGGCACCGCAGCACTCCCTGGTCTTGGCTAGTTCAGAAACAAGGGCGTCGGGGACCCCGGGCCGGGGCAGGAACCCTCGTCCTTGGGCTTCGAGCGGTTTAGACAGCCAGACTAGGAGCTGCGAGGCTCCCAGGGCAGGATGCACGAGCCGGCCTAAGTCTGCGCGTTGGTGCTCCGGACTCAAAACGAGTTCTCGGGGACTCGTTCCCTGGAGAGCATTCCACGCCCCACCGTGTCCCCTTCCCCGTGGGAGGAGTGGGGACAGGCTTGGGAGAAAAAATGGCTGAGACATGTAGCGGAGCCCCAAGCGACGTTTCCTGCGTCCTAAGTGCCAGAAGGCCCCTAGGACTGAAGGTGCTGCCCGCCCCCGTCAGGGTCGGCCCCTAGGGTCGGGGCTTCAGGAGGCTTCGGGGTGCTGGGCTGCCCTAGGGCGCGATTCTGCTGCTTCAGTTTTCCCGGTGCCAGGGTGTGAGCTGCCCCTTCGGCGGTATAATTAGACACCACAAACGCAAAAACCAATTCCTTAAACGACCATGAAACTCAGAGGAAAAGGAAAACCGGGTGAAACGGTCCCGAGGGCCCTGCTGCGGCTTGGGTGTGGGTTGGCGCGCAGCGGGACGCGGCGGGGGACTCGGGGGGAGCTGTCCGCGCCGGCGCTGAGGCTGGGCTGGCTGGGACCGCGTGGGATCAGGCGGGCGCGGAGGCGGCTTCCCGACGCCTCTCTCGCATCCCGGCTGGCTCTGCCGGTTCCTGGGAGGGTGGAGTGGGTAGGGGAGTGGTAGGGCCGAGGGCTGAGCGCGTGGGAAGGCGACCTCGCACAGCAGCTGGCGGCTGAGGGGCGGGGCGGACCCCTCGGCGCACGCGGGCCCGCTGGGCCTCTCTTCATGGTCAGGGCCCGGGGAGGCGAGAGCTGGAGGCGCGGAGAGGGCAGCCTCCTGAGCCCAGCTGCCGCCGCCTTCCCACCAGATGTTTCCTTCCCGGGTGGATCCTGCTCCCCTGCAGAACCACCAAATGGCCTGGCGCGCGTCCCCTGCGCCAGATCCCAAGCCCCGCCGTGCGGGTCGCGCCAGGACCCAGCGGATAGAGCTCTCCCGGCTCCCGCACAGTGGCGGGCAGCAGGTGGGAACCCGGCAGCGCCTTCTGGTCGCCCCCGCAGTGCCGGTGCCCCGCCAGTTCCCGCGGCCGCCCCCGCCAGGGAAGGAGGCGCAGAACAGGCGCAGCAGACCTACCTGCGGGGTCAGGGCGCGGGCACAGCGCTCCGAGAGTTTTCAAACTTGAGTTGCTTTCGGGAGAGACTGCGCTGTCTCTCTCTCTCTTTTTTTTAATCTCCTTCCGAGCTCAGCCCCCAAAACCACAAGCCTCACTTCCTGAGCGTTAAGGAGTAGCTCGCTTAGCCCTCTCAGACCTGCCCCCCAACCCCCAGGCGGCGGCGGGGCGCGCTCCTCCTTTGCGCAAGGGGCTAGGAGGCGGACAGGGTGCCCGGCCTTTCCAGCTGCCCTCCCCGGAGGCCCTCTCGTTTTTTTCTCTGTGGGACGGCGGGGGATGGGGAGACCCGGAGGGCCCAGACACCCAGGCACTAGAAATGACTCGAAAGAAAATGAACTATTCTTGGCTCCTGGGAGACTTCCGCAACGAGAAGAAGTCACAGATTCAGGACACAGATTGACGGGAGCGCCGGGGGTGGGAGCGCCCAGCAGTGAGGGGGCCTCCCGGCCCATCTGGCCTGGGACCCCCCCCACCCAGCCCCGCTGCCTGCTTGGGCTGAGCCGCCCCCGGGTCAGGGCCGTGAATCACCGGCCCGCGGTGCCGCCGGCCTGGAGCCCGGCGAGCGGCCGCGGCGTCCGCAGAGCGAAACCTGCCCTGCGGCCCCGAAATAGCTTGTTGTGGAAACACTTCGGGATAAATACGCCCAACGAGGCTGAAAATACCTTGACACCCAATCCGAGAGGTTTGCTCATTTCCCTTCGGATTTAGGTAATGGTTAAATTTGGAAAAGGTGGGCGAGCGCCGAGCCCCCGGCAGAGAGGGCGCTGGCGGCGCGTCCCGCGGGCGCCCGGCGGGGCCAGCAGGCGCGCCCACCCGGTGCGGCGCTCACCCGCGCTGGGCCGGTCCGCGGGGCCCGCGGCTAATTTCCGGTGGTCGGAGCTGCAAAATTAAAGAGCGCGCGGGAGGGAGCGCGCGGGGGCAGCGACGGCGGCTGCTCGGCTGGCCCCGCCCTGACAAGGCGAGCCGGAGAAAGCGGTACCTCAGGCGCGCGCTCCGCCACCGCCTGAAGTCATCCCCAGGCATCTGGTCCTCAGGGGAGCAGTAAAGCGCCATAGAAGCACCACCCAGATGCTTACTGAAAAGTAAATCTTCGCTGGAATTGTGTGTTCCATGAGGGTAGGCGCTGGATCTACAGCTTTACGTTTCTGGTGGGCTCTTAACAAATATGTGGACTGAGTAAATGAAAGAATGGCGTTAATTAACTAATGAATTCTACTAATAGAACAGGACAAATAAACAAATGCAGCAACCTTCAACGCTATACTGTTATGTCATGAGCCATAGAGTGTGGCCTGTTGTGCATACTTAAAGCCTAAACTCTTTCCTGACGGAGGTAGATATCGTTGTAATTACATTACTTTCCTAAATGAATTGAGTTAGATTTAGATCACTACTTCATGAACAATAAGTCTCTAGCGTCAGATACCCGGAGAAGGGAGTGGTGCTCCTCAGTTCTTGCAAAATACGTACCATATTTTAGATTAATCTAAAATTGTCATGGAAAAAAAAAAAGCTCTTTGAGCCCTTCCCCTAGAGAATGTTTTTAAGTGATTTTTAATTTGCATTGTAAATCTAAAGATTTGTGGAAAATATTTGGTTACCATGGCAGTGCTTCAAGCATGCTGTAATAAATCAGAGGTTTTACACAGCAATGGCCACACATCTAGTGTGCACCAGGCACTGGACCAGACACATATCTTAACTGTCTGCTTAGTTGTCCTCCTTACACTAATGTTCATTTGCTCAACACACCCTTTCTTTATAAATAAATGCAGAGGTAAGCAATCTTAATCAGAAGGATTGCAAATATTGAATTAGCAGAAGGGAAATTAAGGGCATTTTGTCAAGTTTTTATTTCTTGTGTACTTTGTCCTGGCCTAAGGTATAAAAATCTTAAAACAGCCCAAAACAAATCCTTCCCTTATTCCTTCTAGCCTGTGCAACAGCAGAAAAAGGCAAAAATTTAAAAGAAAATGATAAATGGGACAAAAGGAAATTTATTACCAATCAAGTTCTAGAGAAATGGCTGAACCATTTCCTTTGCATATTAGCAAGTTCTAAGTCAAAATTTCTTGAAAAGGCGCTGTGACTATTTAGTAGTTTAGTTGAATGTTGCTGTTTGAAGTATCAGAAAACATGGGGAGGCTATGAAGGGGACAAATAATCACCTTGCATATCACCTTAGAATAAATCCCTTTCATTCAGATTAAATCTAGTCATCTTGCTTTATTTGCCCTTCACAGCCTCTGAATTTCCAAAATAAAACTGGGGACTGGGACAGAGACACCCAGAGAGGAGCAGGTAGGAGGGAGATGACACCGAATCCCCTTATATCTTTTACGATTTGAACCTCGTGGATATTACCAATTCAAATAAATAAACATACATTAAAAAATATTTAACTAGTGAGATCAGGTCATTTCCCAAGTGTAGAGTGGTGAAATGTGATTCCTACACTAAGGGGGAACAGAGGAGAAAGGTAAGAAGAGGGCACCCAGAGAGGTTAAGAAACTTGCCAAGGAGGGGCGAAGAGGCAGGACTGGAAATGACAAAATGAGCCAGACTTTCCACTACTCCAAATTACCTCTCATTTACTACTAAACTGAGAGTGAAGAGAATAAGACACCCCCTCCTAGTGCACATTTTTAAAAGCTAGAAAGAATTGCTCCCCCCAGATGTTCCTTTGGACCTGAAATGCTTCTAATGGTAAGCAGAATATAGCCTTGGGGCATAATTTTTTATAAATACTGGTTTCCCCAAAAAAGGATATTAAAGTTACTAATTTTGTCAGTAATGTACTAATCATTATTAAATAACAATAATAAGGTATCTATAGATGCCAAATAACAAATGACCTCCTTCATATGGCAAACACTTCCAAGCTCTGGCCAGTGGCCCATTTATTTCAAGCAGCATCTCATAGATCAGAATTTCCCTACAACAGAAGATTTGAGACATTTTAAAAAAGAAAAATTGTAACAGGATGTTACTAGTCTCTTGTTTATTTTTTCACAAAGCTTTACAGTTACCATTGCTGTTCTACTTGGGAGAGGCATAGGAAGAGTGGGTGATGCTGAAACCCCAGAGAGGGGTGATGTTCCTATTTCCAGCATACATTTCTGTAATGTTTGGCTCATTTGATCCTCACAGCGATACTACTAGGCGGGGAAAGAGTCCAGGCTTTTTGTAGACAGCGGGTATCAATCTCTGTTCTGCCAGTTACTAGCCCTGCGAACTGGAGCAAGTTAGTTCAACTCACCCAGCCCCAGTTTCTCACCTGTGAAGTCAGAATATCTACTTACCTTGCAAGACCGTGGGGCAGACCTTTGATTTCCACTCTTCACGGGTTCCTCTGGGAGCCAAGAATGGAAGTGCGCTCCCAGTGAGGGTGTCCTAGGTTTAACCTCCCTCTTCCATGCCCTGCTTCAAATTTTTCAACTTGGCATAAGTAAACTTCGTTACAGCAACATGCAGGGACTTGGGTTTTTTTTTTTTTTTAACGTCAAAGTTCAGGGAAAAATGAATCAGGGACCTATTTTCATTTCTAGTTATTCTATGGGTTTATTTGGGGGGAAGTTAAATAATTTGTTTCAGGATTTAGTTTACCCATCTTTAAAACAGGAAATGCCTCCCATTTGTCAAATACCATGAACTATTGGCTGAAGGGTAGCTGTGGGAGACACACTGAAAGTAAAATCAATGTTTAAAAAACACAGTAAAAAGAAAAAAAAAAATCACAGGATGGGACTGGGCATGAGGCTCCTCTATAAGCCACATAAAAGCTGTCATCTATAAGAAGGTGGTGCTTTATTTTTAAAATATATTTTTGATTCTAAGTTATATTAGGGATAATTTGATAAAGAAAGAAAAGAAGAAATCCCAGTAAAACAACTTTCCAGTAGTTTTGCTCTGCTTCTTTAAAAAAAAAAATTGTAATCACATCATAGATACAAACGTGTATTCTGCTTTTTTTCACTGAATATTATAATATTTCTTCTTTCTAGTCTTTTTATTTTTCAGATTTTCTTTGGTTGAACAAAAAACTTTTTTTGTTTTTTTTGTGAGGAAGATCAGCCCTGTGCTAACATCTGCCAATCTTCCTCTTTTTTTGCTGAAGAAGACTGGCCCTGGGCTAACATCCATGCCCATCTTCCTCCACTTTATACGGGACGCCGCCACAGCATGGCTTGCCAAGCGGTGCGACTGTGCGTGCCCGAGATCCGAACCCGAGAACCCCGGGCCACCGCAGCAGAGCACACACACTTAACCGCTTGCGTCACCGGGCCGGCCACGAACAAAAAACTTTTTGTAGTAAAAGGTATTTTAGTAAAAATCATGACAATCATCTTCCTCACTTTTACATTATCTTTCATCATTCTTAATTGCTATTGAAAGGATTCTATCACTAGATTACTATAATTTACTCAATCACTTCTGTCTTAGTATTTAGCTTGTTTTCGTTTTTTACTATTTTAAATAATGCAATGAAAAGTTTTCTGGATATAGCTTTGCCCACATTTTAAATTGTTTCTTTAGGATATATTTTTAGTGGATTTCCTGGATCCAACAATGATTATTTTTATGTCCCTTGATACCAGAAAAAGTGTTTTGGGTAGCATGTTTATGTAATGCATAAGCCAAAAGAATTCATATCACTTAACAAACAGTTAAAAGATTATAAAGTTTCTATGGAAAAGTTAGACCTTGATTAAAGACCAGACACAGGACTAGTTTTTATTTTATGCACAAGAAGTATTTGCTGTGGCCACAATGGTCATATTGCCATCGTTTCGTCCTCATGGGGTTAAGAAACTATTTAATTTTTGCCTTTGGATTAGGTGTCTTGGTGGGTGTAGTCAGACGGAAATAAGAGTTATATGTTTCTTTCTAAATTGTGTGAATTCAAGGAAAATAGATGCAGAGTGATAATTGTGTGATGCCTTAACTCAACTGTTAGGTAATATAATTGTCTCCCTTCTACTCTTACAAGTAGCAGGCTATCAAAATAAAGTTCAAATGACACTCTAAGTCAGAATAAGATTTGATGGTATCATCATTTATGGAAAGTGGGTAATGCTTTTTTACCAACATACGCAAAAATTGGGAAATGGGGTAAAAGAGAAATTTGTAGATAAACAAATTAATTTAAGACTTACACTATGAGTAAGACCCAATCTTATATTAATATTCAGAACCTTTTCAAACATGAGGAAAAACATTATTTTCTTTTAATAAACATTTTGGGACAGATATATTTAAATCTTGTCACATTGTAAAATACATTCTATTACTATAAAAAATTTAAATTAAACTTTTACGTAAAGGATTTGAAACATCTGAAGAGGGAGGGGGCTGTCAGCTTTGGTGTTCAGAGTTCAAATAAGAAAATTGTTAACCTCACCACGTATATATTTTTACATTGTTCCTAAGAACAGATTGACTGCATAAAGTGTCATCTTATGAGTGGGCTGCATGAGATGACTCTTCATAGAAACAAACCCAGCATGAACATTTATGGAAAAAAAAAAGGAGTAGATTTTAGTTGGTGAATGGAAAATGTAACGAGAGAGAAAATGTAAAATTATTTTTCTTTTGAGTTTTTCATCATTTCCTCCAGGATGTTTGGTGATCATTTTACCCTAACCCCAGAGGAAACACTTCATTTTAAAACAGTAAAGCCTATATATTGTAACTTTTAAAAACTATTCACAAAACACACCACCCCTGGAGGGAATGTCTGACCCTATACCTAGAGGTAAGTGGGGAATTGAGGCTCCTGGAAACCTCATGCTGGCTGAGGATGAGCCCACATGAATACCCCCAGGCTCTCCCTGAGAGGCAAATCCCTGGGCAGACAGCCTGAACCAGTAGTAGGCAGATGCAGCCCACTGGGTGTTGTAGTTCTGTCACTGTGCTGGCCTCAAGGAGGAGAAGGAAAGGCTGGGAGCTCTCTGAGGCAGGAGTTAGAGTCATTTCTGTTTCCTGCATGAGGACACCAGTGGTTTAAGAAGCCCAGGCTCTGATAACTAGCAGTTTTTTTTTTAACCCAACCAAATCTGTTGACTCCAAATCTTGTCTGTTCGAAACCACACTGATCCAGCACAGGGAGGAAAAGCCTTGAGCCAAAAGCCAAGTGCCTGTCATGGGCTTGGGAGGTGATGAGGATGGGGGAGATCATGCTAATGACTAAGTTTTATTGGTAGAGGAGAGGGAACAAATTCCCTCACCTTCTGCTGCAAGCTTCTAATCAATCACCCCGGCAGTGTGGAGTTACCTGGTGTGCTGCTCGTCACAAGTCCAGAAAACAGCATCAAGTGAGTAAGTTGCTGAACGTGCCATGGCTAGATGATAGAACATTTGTAAAGTAGGTGAAACAAAAACTAAAACACACTTCCATATCCCACCACCTTAGTTTAACCACTAGTAAAATCTGAGTGTTTTTTTCAATCTTAAAAAAAAAGAGTCTAGATGTATATTTTGCATACTACAATCATATTGTATAATTGTCCATTTAGATGATATGCTATGATTATTTTTTTGTTCACCTTTTACCGAACAGTTGTATCGTTTCTCTTTTTCCTTACTATAAATGATGCTGTGATTTTTTTTAACTGCATTTGGGTTTTTATGTATAATTCTTTAAGATTGATAGCAGGAAGTGGAATTACTACATCAAAGGGTAAGAACATTTTAAAGTTTATGAACACATATTGACAAATTATTTTCCCATATGAGTGTAATAATTACACCCCTGCCAAGAAAAATTATAAAAACCACAGTAACTGAGGGGCAAAAGAATACAGTAATAAAAGGCATGGACTCTGAGCCTGATTTCCATAGTCTGGAGATTCTGGCTCTGTCATTTATTATCCTTAGAAAAGTTCCTTAACCTCTCTGTCCCTCAGGTTTTTTATCTGTAAACATGATCACAACAATAGCATCCACGTCATAGGTTGTTGCACTGCACAGATGCAACACGTTAACAGATGTGAAGCATAGAGTAGGCATGTACTAAGTTATTTAATATAGTTATTATTACTATACACCAGGCACTATTGGAGGCCCTTGTATACATTATCTCTAACCATCCCAACAAACAGGCTGTGGAAATAGACTTGGAGAGGTCAGACTTCCCCAGATTGCACAGCCAGAGAAGGACAGAGCCCAGATTCAAACCCAGTCCAGCCTGGCTGCAGACCCTGGGTGGGCTCCAGGAGGTAGGCCCAGGGCCTCACAGTGTGGGAGCAGTAGCTGGCACACTGCGGGCAGCGCCCAGGACTTGCCAGGAAGCATTTTAATATGGATTTCTGACATCCCCAGTCAGACCGACCTCCTGAGAGTCCCAGGGTCCCTTCGCTGGCTCACAGGCCTCATCTCCCACAGCAGCCTTTGGGGTCTGGGCTTTCCAAGATCACTTCCAATTCTCACCATCTGTGTCCCCATCAAATTGAGAAGTTCATTGGGGCTGAGGCTGGTAGTGACGTGCCCAAGGATCATTGCCTCTTCCTACAATATTCTTAACTGTTCCTGTTGTCAGGTAAGGGCCAATTCAGCTGCAGGGGACACCATGAGCTTTTGTTAAAACACACTCACCCACCACACAGATACACATCCTTACACATAACCCCCGATCCTTATCCGATGAGAGAATGAGGAGGGCTTCTGTGCAAATCAGGGATTTACTTGTGCACCTCCCAGTCTCTTTGTTCAGTACTGGAAGGCAGAACATCCTGGTGGCAACAGGGTAACACAAGGAATAGCACCAGAATGAACTCTGCCTCAGGATATAATCAGGGTGACCAGTGTGGAGGCTGAGTTTAAAAGCAGCCATTGAGGCCTGAAGGATGGAAAGGCCCAGTGCAGAGGGTGGGGTTCGTGGACTCAGTTGCACAATTCAGTTTAATTCAACAAATATTCATTGGACATTGGTTGAATGTCATGCATTATGCTCTGTGTGGGGTACAGAGAGGAATCTGGGGGTGTGTGTCTCTGCTCTCCTTCCACCCACTGAAAAGTGAATATAGCAGGGAAGGTGAAAAAAAGAAAAAACTAATGCATGAAGAATATTTCCCTCCTATCCCAGCTGTCTGAGACACCATCTGGCCTGGCATACAGGGACTTTTCTTTTGACCAGTGTGATGGTTAATTGTAGGTGTCAACTTGACTGGGCTAAGGGATGCCCAGATAGCTGGTAAAACATTATTTCTGGGTGTGTCTGTGAGAGCGAGGTTTCTCTCTCTCTCTCTCCAACTCCCTCTCCCTCTCCCTCTCCCTCTCCCTCTCTCTCTCTTCTTGATCTGGGATGTCCATCTTCTCTCGTCTTGATCTGCTCCTGCCCTCGGACATTGGAGCTCCTGGTTCTAAGGATTTCAGAACCCATGACTTACACCAGTGCCCCCTCCCCCCCATATCCTTCTCCCCACCCCCCGCCCTGTTCTCAGACCTTCAGCCTTGGACTGGAGTTATACCATCAGTTACCCTGGTTCTCAGGCATTTGAACAGACTGAATTATACCGTTGGTTTCCTAGTTCTACAGCTTGCAGATTATGCCTCCATAATAGTGTGAGCCAATTCCTATAATAAATCTCCTCTTATATATGTATACGTATATCCTATTAGTTCTGCTTCTCTGGGAACAGATACAACTAGTCAGCACATTGCACAGTTTCTGCTACAGATCTGAAACTCACATGATATGGGTCTTGGATTAGGATTTTGGAGCATCAAAATATTCAACCACTTGCAAAAGAATGTGATTTACTTTTTGCACAAAGACATTTTTGCTTCTGGTTTGGGAAGCATTTTACAGTTTGGATTGTAGAAAGGCATATGATTTTGGCATATTCCATCACGCACCTAACAAAAACTTCCCAAAGATTTGTGTAGGATTCTCTGAGGAAGGAATCAAAGTGGGTGGGTGGAAATGTTTTGTTCTTTCTTCCTTCTTTTTTCTTTCTTTCGCTTCCTTCTTTTCTTTCTTTCCCTTCTTTCTTTTCTTTTTTTCCTTTCCTTCTTTTCTTTTTCCCCTTCCTTCTTGTCTTTTTTTCTGTTCTTTTCTTTCTTTCCCTTCCTTCCTTCCCGCTCTCCCTCCCTTCCTCCCTTCCCTCCCTCCCTCCCTCTCTCTTTCTTACCACAAACTTGAGATTAACTATTACTATTAACTTTTCTTGGCACCAAGATCAGATATATTTCTCTCTGGGATCCCAAAAAGTGGTTATTATGTGCTAGAAATGAACAATGTTCTCATACATGCTTAAGATAGATGCAACAAAAGTTGCTGTTTCTCACAACACTCAATATACATTGTTGCCATCACACAAAAGTACAATTTGGTAAAATTATACTTTGGGAAACTATGGCACTGTCTAGCAAGGTACCAGCTGTCTACTGATCTGGTTTAATCCATGGATATGTTTTAGACTAGACTGTCTGAAAAAGTGCATAAGCTGATGTATACTTCAGATAATCCTCCCTGAAAATTGCTTCTCCTTACTGAGTTTTTAATAAATATTGGACAAGATGAGATTATACTCCCAGCTAAATCCTGGAATGCAGTTATTCTGAGTTGTCTAAATTCAGACCCATATGCCTTAATGGACAATTCAAGGGTAGAGTTTGACCTATTATGAAAGCTGAGGTACCCAAGGACAGCTGGCTGTATTAAAGGTTCTTCTCACCTACATGGGAAAACCAAAGTCAGGTGTAAGCTTTTCCTGAGGAAATTGTTTTGAGTCTGCATAGCACACAAATGAGATCCTAAAAGGTCACATCCATAGAACATGGCCAAAACAATATTTTTCCAACTTTATATTTTCCACACAGAAAAGTTTAAAGAATAGTACAATGATCATCCAAATAATTCCAACTAGATTCAACACTAACATAACATTGATATAAACTTTTTTTAATATTAGCACCAAAATAAAATCTTAATTAAGCACCCCCACAAGTCATAACTTTGAGCAGTGCTACTTCCTGCCATACCCTCCAGGATAAAATATTTGTGATGTACATGGAGGTAATTAAACAAAGTAACTTATATAACAGTGTTATAAAGTTATAAACCAGTTAAAAGATGACAAATACCTACCAGATACTTACCAAATGTAAATTTATTTTGAAATATCCAAACTTTCTGGCAGTGATGAGCCAAGAGGGTTTAGCAGGAGCTCTGAGTTTGAGATAATAAGAATCATCTTACACACATATAGAATACTGCAACGCTTGCCTTTCTGTTTTTTACAACAGAAAGGAGTTGTCTCATCTACAAAAACTGTTTTATCTCTCAGGTTCTTTAAGGTTAATATAAGCATCAATAGCAGCAGCAGGATAGAGTGTATCTGTGTTGAACTTGTGCAGTTGGCCCCGGAACCAGTTCCTGCCAACAGACCTAGAGGCTGAGAAAGCTCAAAGCAATCAAAAGTGTAATGTTGGCTTTCAATAGACAAGTCATGTCTAAAGTCTGCCTAGTCCTTATGTACAATATTAGCCTAAAAAACCCAGGCTTGAAATTTGTCAGTCAAGCTAATAACTAATTTTTATTGGTTGTGGACTATGAGGTTATGTCAAGTTCTTTTCCCATATTATCTCATGGAATTCCACAACCCTATGAAGGAGGCAGTGTTATTATTATTATTCCTATTTTATGGGTGAGGAAACTGAGGCTTAGAGAGTAACTTTGCCCAAAGTCCTACAGTTACTTAATGGGATTCAAACCTAAGTGGATTTGGCATTAAAGCCCAGACTCTTACCACTTTGGTTATGATGCTCCCCCTATAATAAACAAACACTAGATGGTCTTTTATTCAGGCTGGCTTTTTAAAAGAGATGAATGCTGCTCTTCTGCCAGCCTGATCATGCCTGTAGAGAGAATAATACCTCTTGTTTATAAGGATCAGGGCTTGTAATTCACAGCAATTCTTAAACAGCTCTAGAAATAAAGTTTATTCTCTTTTATAAACTTTTATTGATGTATAATTTACATAGCGTAAAAGTGCATAAATCTTAAGAGCACAGCTTGGTTAATTTTTACACAGAAATACACCCAAGTGAAGATCTAGAATATTACCAGCATCCCAGGTGCTTTATTGAATTTGTATTTTTTAATCAGTTGCTGAAAGTGGGAGACCATTACTGAGCTCTGGTTAGAAATTGGCTTGGGAGCTACAAAAATCTAGACCATCGACCATGGTTTGTAGAGTTAAGTCAAGTGAGCCTCCTACGAGCCAACTCACATCTGGGATGCCCGCCATCATCTTGCCTTGGAGACTGTGTTCAAAGTGCCAAATCTAATGGCCTGACTCAGTTTCTCCCACAAGTTCATAGAAAATGAGGTTTTATTGTTTTTGTTTTGTTTTCCTAGAAAATATCAAACATATAGAGACAGAATAGTAAAATATACCCCATGTACCCATCACCCAGCTTCAACAGTAAATCTATGGCTAAACTTGTTTCATTTATCTCCCCACCCACTACTCCCCTCCTCCACCTGACTATTTTGAAGTAAATTCCAAATATCATATCATTTCTTCTGTAAGTATTTCAGGATGTCTCTATAAAGAATAAAGACTTTTTTCGGCAATAGCTTTTGAGGCAAAGAAAAGTTACAGAAGATCTTTAATTTTATAAGGGTTAGGTAGCCATTCCAGTTTTTGGTTTTTCATCATCAATCCTACTAAGGTTTTCTTGGCTACCCAGCAGTCATTGACAAATCACGTACGAGCAAGGTGACACCTTCATTTTCAGTGAAAACTGGATATGAGTTTTCTACATGCAAAGCAGTTTATTTTAAATTCCGCTGATGATAAATCACCAGATGTTTGAAAGCTCTCAGCCACCTCACTCTTCTTAGTGCTCTGACAGCCCTAATCTAATTCCTAAGTATTACGGCTCTAGGACAGGGATGCTCTTAGTTAAGCCAGAGAAAATTTAACTCTATAAGTAATCCAGAGTATTCATTCTAAGGATGGTTAGAAGCATAATAGTGATAATATATGTTGTAACTACAATCTATGAAGCTATCTCTCAGATTTTGTTGTTGTTAGTGCCATCAAGGCTATTCCGACTCCTAGCAACCCTATGTGCAGCAGAGTAGAACCCTGCCCAACCTTTTTTTTTGCACTATCCTCTCACCTTCTGGTGCTATATCAGACAATGCTCTGCTGCTATTCATAGGGTTTTCATGGCCAATTTTTTTGGAAGTGGGTGGCCAGGTCATTCTTCCCAGTCTGTCTAGTCTGGAAGCTCCGCTGAAATCTGTCCACCATGAGCGACCCTGCTGGTATTTGAAATATCGGTGGTATAGCTTTCAGCAGCACAGCAACATGCAGCTGCCACAGTCTGACGACCAACAGATGGGTGGTGTGTGGTTCCCCGACTGGGAAACAAACTCTGTCGTGGTGGTGAGAGCACCAAATTTTAACCACTAGACCACCAGGGCTGGCTATCTCTCAGATTAGAGAGGGAAATTTCCCCCAAATGTATTCAATACCACCAAGTTTCCATTTATAATAAATATATGTTTTCAATTTAAATAAGCTTATCTGTTTCCAAAAGTATATTCTATAAGGAAAATGAACATTCTTTCATATTACTAATGGGAATGTTAATTTGTGGAGGGTAAATCGGCAATATGTATCAGAAAAAAGTACTTAAGATATACATAACTTCTGATCTAGGAATTCTGCTTTTAGTAATATAAGGAAATAAAGACGTGTTACAACTTACTTCAAGCAGGTTCATGGCAATAATAGGAAATGCATGCATAACAATAGGGCATTGGTTAATTAAATTAAAGAATGTTCATATGATGTACAGCCATCAAAATACGTAGAAAAAGGTAAGTTTAAAAAATCAGGTCACATAACAATTGGGTATACATGTATTCCCAATTTTGAAAAATAAACAACTAGCTAACTAACTAAACAAGGAAAACAGGAGAGAAAAGACAGGAAAATTAGAGGAGCAATCCAGGAGCCCCAGCATGTCACTAATAGAATGAGAAAGGAAATTATTACAGAAGTAAGAAAATATTTCCAATCTGAAGGACGTTAAGTCTCCCTGTTGAAAGGATCCAGTGAGGGCCCAACACAATAAATGCAAAAAGTTCCCATATCAAGGGACACCATTGTGAAATTTCAGAACCCAAAGATATTGGGGGACACCAGGCAGTCTCTGCCCTATCAATCACATAGAATAAAATCATTTTCAGACTAGCAACATCTCACAACATTTAACTCCCATGCATCTTTCTCGGGATGTAACTGGAGGATGTAGTGTAATTACCTAGAATTTGGGACTGATGATGAAGATGAGAAAAATTCCATCACTTACTAGCTATATAACCTTGGGCAAATTACTTAAGCTCCTTATGCCCTAATTTTCTCATCTGTAAAATGAAGGTATTTATATTGTTGTGAGGATTAAGTGACTTAATATACAAAAAGTACTTAGCTAAATGTAATGTGGTATCCCGGATTAGATCCTGGAACAGAAAAAAAAAGGACATTAGTAGAAAGACTGGTGAGATCTGAATAAAGTTTGTAATTTAGTTAAAACTATCATACCATTAATAATTTCTTATTTTGACAAATGTACTATAGTTATGTTAGACATTAGAGGAAGCTGGGTGAAGGGTATATGGGAACTCTCTGTACTATCTTTGCAACTTTTCTGTAAATCTGAAATTATTCCAAAATAAAAGATTTATATTAAAAAAAGTACTTCACTCCTACCTCACACCATATACAAAATGGATCATCAACCTAAATGTAAGAGCTAAAACTATGAAACTCCTAGAAGAAAACATAGTGACCTTGAACTAGGTAATGCTTTCTTACATATGACACCAAATGCATAAGCAACCAAAGAAATAACAGACAAAATGGCTTCATCAAAATCAAACACTTTTGTGCTGCAAATGACACCTTAAGGAAGTGAAAAGATAGCTCATGAAATAGGAGAAAATATTTGCAAATCATATATCTGATAGGGGACTTGTATGCAGAATATATAAAGAATTCTTACAATTCAACAATAAAAAAACAAATGACCCAAATAAAAATGGACAAAGGATTTAAATAGACATTTCTCCAAAGAAGATACACAAAGGGTCAATAAGCACATGAAAAGATGCTCAACATCATTAGACATTAGAGAAATGCAAATCAAAACCACAATGAGATATAACTTCATACCCACTAGGAAGGCAATTTTAAAAAGGTGGCGTGGAATAACAAGTGTTGGCAAGGATATGGAGAAAGTGAAACCCTCATACATGGGTGGTGGGAATGTAAAATACTGCACACACTTAAAACAGTTTGACAGTTTCTCAAAATGTTAAACATAGAGTTACTACATGACCCAGAAATTCCACTCTTAAGTGTATACCCAAGAGAATTGAAAACCTATGTCCACACAGAAATGTGAACATGAATGTTCATAGCAGCATCATTCATGATAGCAAAGAACTGGTAACAACCCAAATGTTTATCAACTGATGAATGGATGAACAAAATGTGGGATACCCATACAATGGAATATTATTCAGAAGAAGAAAAAAAAGGAATGAAGTATTAATGCATGCTACAACATGAATGAGCCTCAAAAACATTATGCTAAGTGAAACACACACAAAAGGTCGCATATTGTATAATTCCATTTATATGAAATGTCCTGAATAGACAAATCCATAGACAAAAAAAGTAGATTAGTAGCTGAGGGAGGAGAGAATAGAGAGTGACTGCTAATGGGTATGGGTTTTTTTTGATGGGGTGATGAAAATATTCTGAAATTGATGTGAATATATTGAAATTGATGTGAACCATTATCACTAGTGGTGATGGTTGCACAACTCTGCATATCCAAAAAAATTATATAATTGTATACTTTAAAGGCTGAATTTTATGGTATGTGAATTATATCATAATAAAGCTGTTATTTAAAAAATGTACTAGAATAGTTGTTGGCACAAAGTAAGTACTATGTTTCCAACTATTCACTGCCTCTCCTTGGGGGAGTCTTAGTCATGTGACTTATCTCAGCCAATAAAATGTAACTGGAAGTGATGTATATCACTTCCTGGCAGAAGTTTTGGAAGCCAGCATGTCATCACCATATCACTTTTCCCTCTGTGATAACAATCAGCAATGTTCAAAATAGATGTGGCTTCCTCAGCCTGGTGCCTAGAGTAAAAACAGTGTAGGGCAGAGCAGCAGCCAACTTTTGATGGACCTGTAGCATGGGTGAGAAATGATGTTGCAAGCCACTGAGATTTTAGGGTATGTGATACTACTACTACTACTACTAACAACAACAACAACAACAACAAAAAATAGTGTAATTATCACCACTGGCAGAAATTAGGAAATAGACTGTCCGGCCATCACCTCAAACAATACGTTTATGTGGGAATACATATAGACAGTGGAAATGTGGAACTGGAGTGCAGATGAGAAGTTGAGGCAAGGGAAGGAACAATCAAGTCAATAACTATCTTTGGAGTGGCCTGTACTGGTTCTGGCGACTCAGAGATGCAATGCATAATGCCTCTTTTAGCTAACACTGATTGAGCACTCAGTGTGTGCTGAGCCCTTTTGGGCCCTCGTTCATGCATTGTCTCGAGTCTCACCAAAGAGCAGTTTGGTGATGAACAAGCAGCTTCTCCAATTTTAACCCATAAATAAACAATTCTATTTTAGAGAAATTAGTGAAGCGAATGAAAGGCTGTGGGATCTGCTTAAAATAGCTACAGTGTCAAGGGCTGTGAGCCAGACCAAACAACACACCTTCCCACACACCCTACTTGGGCCTGTGATTACTCAAATCCCAGCACTGGCCCGTGGAAGCTGCCTGCCAGGAACATCCCTCCAAAGAGCACAACTGGAAAGCAGTTTGCCAGAAAAGGGCAGAGCTGGACCTGGCCTTAGCCTTTGAATTGACTAAGAGTTAACTGGCAGGGAAAGGCATGACATTTTTCTTCATATTTATAAAATTACGCTTAACATCACGACTTGCCACTGTTTGGTTTTCCACCTCCTCTCCTGGCAGTTTGCTTCTGCAGTTTTGGCAGTAGCCCAGCCAGGCTGAGGAGGTGGCGGAGAGGCACGAGGCTCAGGGACTTCTCTAGGCTGAACAGCCTAAGCCTGACCAGAAGCTGATCTGATAGAAAGGAAGGTGCAGAGACGAACATTTATTCATGCACCAAAGGTTACAAACTCTCTCTTTGTAAATGGAGGGTGGCTGGCCCAATCCAGTGAAGGGAACAAGGGAAGAAGCTGGACCTTGAGACATACAAAACGGAAGTGACAATGCAGGGCAGTGGGGAATAGACATCATCTCTTCTACCCACGGGGAAGAGTCAGCCTGGTCGGGTTCAGGCAGGTCCACACACAATTGTGCCTTGAAGGAAGAAGTATAGCAAATACCAAGGAGGGGCCTAGTCCTAGTCCTGGGGTGGGAAGGGCAGAGGTGATACCACAGACCAGGAAAGCCTCTGCCTGGAGAGGAAGAACACTTGGTGGGGGAGGAGACGAGGTTCGAGGCACGGGGACTTGACTAGCCGCTCTAGTCTGGTCTGCTGTGGCGGGCTGTGTGCAATGGCTGCCTGTCCCGCCCCCTGAAGCAGAGGCAGGGAACAGTTAGGAGCTCCCAGGTGCATCTCAACTGCCACGGCATCTTTCAGCCTTGGAGTCTCTCATGTGTACAGTAAGCATTTCCTTTAAAAAAAAATCAGAGAAACAACATCTTTAAAGTCATCTGGTTTCTTTCCACCTGGCCCTGCTCTCTCCTGTTACTGAGGACAGCCTCAGAGAAGATTCTTTGCAGTCTCTGAAAAAGTGGTCAGCCCTGCACGACAAGGGAGTGAAGACACAGCAGCTGATTGATCTTACTGTGGACACAGTAGCAGCTACCTTCTAAGAGTCAATTCAGGAAGATATAAAAAGGTTCTCTGGGCCTGAAATCCCACACACTGGTTTAAGATGCTTCATTTCTAGACATCCTTGATAAAATCTAGAGTGCAGGAGAGATGTAGCATACACCCAAATCAGGAGACATTAGCACCTGGCTAAGAGCAGGTCATTGGATAGAAGACAATGGGGCATACAGAATAGTTGTGACAGGGATCGTGGGCCCTGCCCTGGTGTGTGTGTGGGAGAACTTCTGGATGGGCAGGGAGTGGGGAAGGGGGACAAAGGAAGCCCTTTCCCCTAAGCTGGACGTAATCTCTGAATTCCCACGGCATTGTATCTGTCCCCTTGTATCTCTCATTCCACGTGTGAGGACAGGAGTTGGTCTGTTTCATCTTTGCCTCAACAGCGCCTGGTTGATCCTTGTACCAAAGCAGTATGCAGTCATCAGAGGACTCTGGTGCTAGGCTGCCTGCATCTGTATTTCACAGATGTCGTTTACCTCACTTTATTAGTGAACAAACTAGGGTACAGTGACTTATTCAACTATTCATTCACTCATTCAACAAATATCTATTGCGTGCCAAGGCACTGTTCTGAATACTGGAAATAGAGACAAAAATCATCAAGCCTGCATTCTAGTGTGGGTAGACGAACAAAAACAAATAAAGATATGAAATGCCTAGCATGTCAGACAGTCATCAATGCTGTGGAGAAAAGTAAAGCTGGGAAGGGGCTTTCTAAAAGGAAGGGTCAGAAAAGGCCTCCTGTGCAGGTGACACTTGAGCAGAGACCAGGAGACGGTAGGGAGCCAGCCATGTGGGAACGTGGCAGAAGACCATAACAGGAAGGGCCAGGCCCTGGGTGGGAGTCTGGTGTACAAGGAGCAGCAAGGAGGCTGTAAAGTTCTTCTGTGACTTGTCCTAGTTTCAAAAACACAAAGCTTGAGTTCCAGTCTGCTGCCAGAATTTCATACCTAAAAAAACTGTTTTTTATTTCATGGGCACTATAAATTTCTTCAGGTTTTGGTTTTTTTCTTCCTTCTATATATCTTTATTTGAACATATTTATAAGCTGACTCTTGTTTTTAACAGGCCTAATTTTTAACATTTTCACCATTTTTAAGTGTAAAATTCAGTGGCATTAAATACATTCAGTGTTGTGCCACCATCACCATTATCCATTTCCAGAACTTTTTCATCGTCCTAAACAGAAGCTCTGTATCCATTAAAAAATAATTCCCCTTCCCTTAACACTCCCTAACACTCCGGTAATGTCTGTTCTATTTCTGCCTATGAATTTGCTACTCTAGGTACTTCATATCAGTGGAACCATACTATGTGTCTGGGTTATTTCACTTAGCAAGTTTTCAAGGTTCATCCACATTGTAGCATGTATCAGAATTTCATTCCTTTTTATTGTTGAATAATATTCGATTTTATATATGACATTTTATTTACCCATTCATCTGTTGATGGTCATTTGTTGTTTCCACTTTTTGGTTATTGTGAATTATGCTATTATGAACATTGGGGTACAAATATCTGAGTCCCTGCTTTCTTCTTAGTCACGTGCTATGTAACGTTTTGGTCAACAATGGACCACATATATGATGGTGTTCCCGTAAGATTAGTACTATATACCCTAGGTGTGTAGTAGGCTATACCATCGAGGTTTGTATAAGTACATACTACGATGTTCACACAAGGATGAAATCGCCTAACGATGCATTTCTCAGTACACATCCCCGTTGTTAAACGCATGACCATATATATCTAGAAGCGAAATTGCTAGATCATATGGTAATTCTATGTTTAGCTTTTTTTAGGAACTGTCAAAACTGTTCCACAATGGCTGCACCGTTTTACATTCCCAGCAGCAAAGCAAAAGGGTTCCCATTTTTCCATATCCTTACCAACACTTATTTTCCGTTTTTTTTTTTTAAATGGCCATTCTAATAAGTGGCACCTCATTATGATTCAGGTTTTACTCTTCTCACTGACTACTAGAAACAAGTTTGTGTTCCATCTTCAATAGGTGTATATATTTTTAGTTTTAGTCCTAGTGGCCCTTTGTTTTTTGACCCACTTCTAAATTTATACCAGAGATTCTCAATTGGGGGCAATTTTCACTCTCAGTTCTTCCTCCTGGGGACATACGACAATGACTGGAGACATTTTGGGTTGCCACAACTAAAGGAGGAGATGCTGTTGGCATCTGGTGGGTAGAGGCCAGGGATGCTGCCAAACATCCTTCAATGTACAGGACAGCCATCTGCAACAATTTGGCCCCAAATGTCAATAACGCTAAGGCAGAGAAATCTTGGATTATAACTAGCTTGTCATATTTCATATACCTTTATAAAGTGCCTTAAATACTCTTGGGAATAAAACAGAATATATAGTGAACTACTGCTTCTGAACTAAATGATATTAACATTGTGATAAAGATGCAGAAGGCATAACTTTTTTATAATAGCCTCAATATGTATATTCAAATTATATGTATTTGAATATATTTATTGAATTAGTTGCTAATTAATTTAATAACCTAAAATACAATCTAAGATGAAAATATTGCCATTAATATTTTTTTTAAAATTAGCATGTTCCTGAAGCAAATAACAAGTCTAGATAACTGGCCTTTCATTAAATTAAAAATATCATGTACCAGGCTCTCTGTTGGGCACTAATTGCACATGGGTGGACCAGGTGGATATGGTCCCTGTACCCATAGAGCACAAACCTCACTAATGAACATCTGATGTTAGGCCAATCATTTCTTAATAGTGTTTTGATGCCTCTCCCCTTTTAAGTTGAATAGTTGAAGGAAAGAGAAATTCTTATAAAATGAAAAACTTTAATTGTTTAAAGCAAAGGCACAAGTAAACATTTCAGGTTATCATACAATGTTACAATAAGAAATTCCAACAGTAAAATGAAATACATTATAATTTTGCATCTCTATAGTATATCTAATGTATTATTCTATCATCTCTTCTTTGGAGTGAAAAGAAGGGATAGGTAGATCAATGAATGTGATGTAAAAACTTGGATTATAAATATCATCCACTCCACTTCTAACCAGAAATTTTAATTTCAGTAGAATGAATTAAAATTAATTTAAAAAACTTACTATTTTGTTAATAATAGAGCAGCAATAACTTTCAGGCTAAAGCTCATTGTTTTAATAAAGTAAATCATTGATTTCATGAAATGTTAGCTGTTGATGTCTGGTACTAGACAATAATCAAGCTGGCCATGAAAAGGCTTTACCAAAACACAATTCACATACTTATTTTACTTTAAATCTGAAAATTATAGTGCATCCTGTAAACGATAAGGAGAATGAGGAACCAAATCATTTCTTATGTCAGAAATAAAATACTTAAAAAAGTCTAGACCTTGTTTTCAATCAAAGGCACTATCTGGAGAGTAACAAGCTGCATCATGTTCAGAGCTAAGAAAAAGCTTTTATCTTTCCAACACAGACGGCCAGTTAGTTGGGACCTGATGTCTCAATTAGTCATCAAACATTGAGTGCCTGATATCTATCAATAAAAAGGGTAGAAATTGTGTAAAGTTATGTCTTTGACTTCTTTTTCCAGGAAGAAAAAATTTACCACTAATTTTTTAAAAGGCTGTTAAAATATTTTCTTGATCTAAAAGGTCTCTGTTTCATCACTTCAATGCAATTTCCATTTTATTCACATCACTTGTAGCCTCTACTCTCAGCATTTCAACCCAGGATGGCAATGACATCAGGAAGGTAACTATCCCACGGGAGTAAGTTTTTTTTTTATTGTGAGTTTTTAATTCATTTCATTCACTCTCTCTGCCCCCTCGAATATTCCTCAACTCTAAGTGTTTAACTGAATAACATTTAAATGACACAAAAATACCAGACATTAAATAAAATCTATCAAGAGAACATTGTCCAATGCCTCAAAGTCTTAATTTGAATGAAATGGAGTCAAATCACAACATAATATCCTATTGCATTCTAAAGCCCAGGGAGATTTTAAATGCTTCTAAGGAGTATTTGAGATCTTGATCTTGAATGAGAAGATTGTTGTTTCTAGTTTTTCATTGATTAAGATTTACTTACCATGATTCTTTTAACACCAAATTTCTAACCAGAAACAGTACTCAGGAAATTCTCTAAGAATATCTTTCAAAGTTTAGAATTTAAACATGATTCTAGAAAGATGTTCCTACTTTTAAAGTCAAATTATAACACTGATTCAATGAAGCACACTCTACAGGTCAGTGATGCATGCTTTAAAGAACAGTGCTGGGATTCTGGAATTCTTTCCTTTCTTTCTCCACTTCCAAAGGTACAGATATCCGTCCAAATTTGTCTATGGCATCAAAGACTCCATGATATAAAATAGCTGGCACAGTTTCCATTTTGAATAGTTCTGAGTATAAGATCTACCAGGAGGGCCGGCCCCGTGGCTTAGCGGTTAAGTGTGTGTGCTCCGCTGCTGGCGGCCCGGGTTCGGATCCCGGGGGCGCACCGATGCACCGCTTCTCCGGCTATGCTGAGGCCGCGTCCCACATACAGCAACTAGAAGGATGTGCAGCTATGACATACAACTATCTACTGGGGCTTTGGTGGAAAAATAAATAAATAAAATTATAAAAAAAAACTACCAGGAAATTTTGGGTTTCCAAACCATCAGCTCAATAGTAAAAGCAAATGGTTCGACCTTCTACTGGGACAAACTGAAGAAGTAAACCTACATTTGAGAGTATCTAAATCAATGGTCAGCAAACTTCTTCTCTGAAGGACCAGACAGTAGATATTTTAGGCTACTCAACTCTGCCACTATAGCACAAAAGCAGCCAAAGACAATAAGTAAATGGATAAGCATGAGCATGCTCCAATAAAACTTTATTTATCAGCAGTGAAATTTGAATTTCATATGATTTTCAAGTGACGCAAAAATACTATTCTTTTGATTTTTTCCTCAACTATTTAAAAACGTAAAAACCACTCAGCTTATGGGTCATGTAACAACAGGCAGCTGGCTGGAATTGGCTCATGGGCTGTAGCTGCTGATTCCTGGTCCAGATCATTCAGATTTCTTGATGTGGGGGTCAAAGCAATCATGTGGCCATGAATCATCTCATTTCACTTTGGCATCAACCAGTAATGAACCCCAAAAGAGAATCCCAAAAGCACCAGACAATTCTGAGTAGTATCTATGCTCACAAGTTGTGTAGAGCTTATGAGTGTTGATACTCATATATCTATACTTAGATATACATATAAAAAAGGAAACATTTAAATCAAATTATTTAAATTACGTGAACTGTCAGAAAAGCAGAGAATTGAGAAATTCATTAGCTGAACCTTTTCAAATGCTTCAGTGTCAGCGAGATCTGGATTAAAATCTTGGCTCTTCTACTTGCTAACTTGTGACCACAGGTAAATCACTTCACCACTAGAAATTAGCCTGGTGCTATGGACACAGCAGGCACGTTTTCAATCCTGTTTCTCAAGCAAATAGCTACAAAGGGCTTGCTGGAAAAGCCTAGTCCATGACGTACCACCAGGCTTAACTCTTGGTTATTAGACAGAAAACTATTTTTGTCTCTTCTACCCCATTCTGTCACACAAATTTTTTTCTGCATGCAACATATTGTGCAAAATTGTACCTCCTTATATACTGAATTCTACCTTCCTCTTATCCTCAAAGGTTATTTTTTTTCCATAGGCTGCTGATGAAAATATGAGTGGAAAGCATCCAGTCAACACATTCTTGTCGTCTTTCCATAGTATAAGTGTAATTTGGGTGTTTCTTCCAATTTATTAATGACAGGCATTCAGTTTTCTAGGGAAAAAAGTCTAGATGATAAAAAAGGAAGAATTGGTAGGAAAGAATTCTTATGGCTTTATCTATAGATTAGTAACTAGAGAATCTGAAGATAATGTTCATAGATTATTTGCAGATACAACTGTTGTGTATCTTGGACCTCAGTCCATTGCTTAAATTATATTACATAGAATATTAGCACTAGGTAATATAATACGTGCTATAACCTCACGAAAAATTTATTAGTTACAAACACATGAAGTAAAAGATTTTACCAATAGTGTTTTTGACCAAGCATCAGTTAAGTTATGAATCTGCTAGTGTTGAATGCTAAGCAAAATACTAAAGCTATTAAAATATTAGTGTTTGGTTTTATTTTCAATTTTCTTTTAACCTATTATTTATAGAAGTCTTGTTAGAATGCTGAAGGCAGTCATTTTGCAACATGTACATTCTCCATATAAAATAATGTTCAATGTTGGCTGATGTAGATTTACAAATATGTACAAAAAATATATTTGTATACTACTCTGACTGGTAGGCAACACATGGAAGCATCATATGCACATAAAAATTAGAAATTAAAAAAAACTTAAAACTCTCAAGACAGATAACCATTCATTTGTATTTATAAAATTATATGGAAAAAAGGCTTTGTGTTTGGGAACTTTCAGTGGCCCACTAATAAAGCAGTACAGTCATGCATTGCTTAACGATGGGGATACGTTCTAAGAAATGTGTAGTCAGGCGATTTTGTTGTTGTGAGAACATCATACAACTTACTTATACAAACCTAGATGGTATAGCCTACTACACATCTAGGTTGTAAGGTACTGATCTCATGGGACCACCATTGTATATGCCGTCTGTTGTTGACCGAAATGTCGTTATGCAGCACATGACTATAATTTTAATTGAAAAAAAAAAATCCCCCAAACATAAAAATACAAGATAAATCAGACGTATGTCTGGTCAAATGTTTGTAGACAGCTGCCCTGAAAACAAATTGAACAACATAAATATACAATTTGTTCACTGAGCATAAAATATTGCACAAGAGCAGTTTTGTCTGAAGAAAATTCTATTTTCCATACTTCAAAATGGTTCCCACATATAGATATAATTGCATATTCTAAACAAGAAACATTAATATTCAGTAACACTGTTAGAACCTTATTTTTCCCATTAACCATATTCCAGTCTATTTTATGGCAATGGTAAGTCAGTGGTGAAGATTTGGCAAAGATAAAAAGGCAGATAAGATAAAATATATATATATATATGTACATATGAAACAGATATGTTCCAAAAACCCTTAATCATATGATAACTGAACCCTTAAAAAAATCCACAGTCTAGGTCACAGTGATGGTCAGACAGTGGTTGAGTACGACTCTCTTCTTCTTGGGGGCCGCTCCTTTTGAGCCACTCGATTCCTCTCTCTGGTCTCCAGCACACTGTCTTCTGTTTCGCTTTCACTACCATCTGCCACAGCGCAGTCCAAAGACATTGGGCCAGATTTTCTGTGCAAAGGAAAACCAACGCCACTTTCCCGTAAGGGATTATCTATAAAATCTTCATCAGAGGAATGGAATGATTCGTCATCTCCTATTAAATGGTTGACAATGTGGATTCCATCAAAAGGGGGTTGGCCTGAGAAGCCCCTCTGGCCTTTTAGGGACCTGAGCTGTCAAAAACAAAATCCAGGTTAATATACTCAATTGGGGGAAACACACACATCACCCTAAGGAAGCAAACATTTCATGTTTAAGGAAGGAGATACCTTGATCTTTTTCCATTTATAGATGTAATAGTAACTACCAAGTTTTGAGTGACTTCTATGTGTTATGTATATAATGGACATACAACTTGTTACTTTAATTGAATCATCACAACAGTCCTATGTGGTAGATTTTATTATCCTCATTTTAGAGATTACGAAACACAGACTAAGGTAGAGTAACGTGCTGAGGACACAGTTTAAATTTAAACTGAACCTTCACTATACTAGAGATAATGAACCCCATGTACCCATCACCTAATTTCAGCAACTAACACATCACGGACAACCTTGTTACATTACACTTCTCTGGTCCGTGGATTATTTTGAGGTAAATCTCAGACATCCTATCAGTTCACCTGTAAATATTTCAGCATGCAGCTCTAGAAGATATGGACTTAAAGACCATACTCTGAACCATCACACTCACTGTCTTAAGAGCATGTCCCCATAATTCTGTGAATGATGAAAATGATCTACAAATCATTAAAATTTGCTATGAGTCTCCATCCTGTTACGACATCCTAAAGACCACCAACCACTATCACTCACGGTACGAATGCTCCTTCCCACTAACGATATTTCCTTCTGCATAGGGGGAATACCAGTAGTGTATAACATTTTTGAGTTCTCTCTCTACTCCTTCCCAGGGAGAAGGAAGGACCTCTCTCACCAGAGAATAGGGGAGAGGAATGACATGTATTGCTCAGCTCTTATCCCTCTCTGTCCATCTTTGAGAACCAGGTTCTGTTTCTCTCTCTCTGGAGTTTTACAGGGCCAGATCCTCATGTGGGAAGGGCTGTGGAGATCAAATGCTAACTATTACTGGGTGGGCAAGTCTGACTAATTCCAGAATTCAGTACTGAGAAATCCATTGTTGTCGCACATCTAAACCACATTCTCTGAAACCAATTTTATCAGGATTAAAGGTGATTTCTTTTTATCATCTGCTGCTTCTTTGCCGAAGTCCCCTCAAATCCCCAAACCCTCCGCCACAGATGCCACCAGCTCCATTACCATATAATTAAGACATCAACCCTGTCCTCAAGAGTTTACGTTTTAAATATAAAATTTTAATTCTGATATTGTCACTTGTTTAATTTCTCCCATACACCATGATTTTTCTCCTAGAATAAAGCAGAGTTAAAAAAAAATCCAAAACAACAATAAAAAAGTTAACTACCAAAATCTACCTTGACTGTTAAGAATTTTGCTGAAATAGACTCCATGCATCCTACCCTTATTACTATCAACCTTCAATTTTGTTTCTCAGGGACAAATTCCTGGTCACTTACTATCTTCAAATCTTGAGATTAACGCAATGTGAAATATTCAGGAAATATTACGTACACTTTCAAAACTAACGGTTCTGAGAGTAAAGACATTACTTTGCCATAACACCTCCTAGCTTTTCCTACAGATTTCCAAGAAGAAGTGAAGAAACCTTAGCACTTCCCTGCTGGTATGAGACAACGGGAAACAAGAGGGATGCTGGGACTCAGTACAATGATGTCTGCCTCGGGCAAACCTTTAACCATAAAGAAATTCCTGTGCCCTAGGCCAAGAGAACAAAATTACAGTGAGGTACAATGTAACTTAAATAACGCCTTTCTCCTTGGCAGAGCAGAAGGGACATAAATGTGGAATTGGATCTTTAGGGAAAGGGCACAGAGCACCACAGACACCTCCCCATGGTTGTGATACCCACTGCATTACTACAACTGCCACATTCTGATGCAACATCCTATCGCCATATTGCAACACATGATTTATAGCTCCAAGTGTTAACTTAAGTCAGTTAATCTCTTCTTTCTCTCTTTTCCCCAGACCCTTTTGAAGAAATAACATGGAACACGTGTCTTCCTTCTTCCTGGCTGTTATAAAGGAGGAGTATGGCAGAGGAACCACAACTTCCCAATTGTTTGGAAAGCTGTAGCTTTCCTTTGCTCTAACAAAATTTATTGTAATTAAAACACTGCAGCCTCATATCAGATGTAATCAGTGACCTCAAATATTACATAAAACTAACTATAGGTTGAGGAGTCATTTCCTCAATGTCGAAGGAGATGCAATTAATGCTTCTTTATCTGAGAACTGCTAATATAGAATAACAAAGGCATAGAGGAATTTTCTGCTGGAAAGAAGAAAAAGGTGAAGGTAAGGGACTATCTGGTAAAACTGAAGCTATCCCTTAGTTATCCCCTGGACCTAGGAGTGTGCGCACTGATTCTGAGAGGGAAGAGGCCTGTGCAGGCCCTGAATGTGGACATTTGGGCAAAGAATTCCAGGGTACTGATACTCAGAATGTGGTCTAGAAGGGGCTGCACTTCAAGTGGGGATGTCTTCTGGGACTCCTCATCCTGTGAAGAGGGGTTTGTCTGGAAGAAGACCAGAGCTGGGCCCTCTAAAGTGCAAAGTCTTGGTTGCCTGGATCTAAGAGCTATACTGCTTATCCTTACTATTAGAGTTTTAGGAGCTAATTATATTTAAACTACAACAAAAAGCAGACAATTAACCTTCTCAACCTAACCCCCCGACAAAAACTTTCAGGGATATTATCGGTAGTAACTCAGATTAGCATATCTCAAAATATGGTCCACTGATCATGTGCATCAGGATAACCAAGGATGCCTACTAAAAATGTAGAATTGCTCCCCAGATCTAAGGAATCAAAATCCTGAGAGTGAAACCCTAGAATCTGTTTTTTTTTTTTTAAGGAAGATTAGCCCTGAGCTAACATCTGTTGCCAATCTTCCTCTTTTTTGCTGAGGAAGATTGGCCCTGGGCTAACATCCATGCCTATCTTCCTCTACTTTATATGGGACACTGCCACAGCATGGCTTGATAAGCAGTGTGTGGGTCCATGCCCGGGATCCAAACCTGCGAACCCCAGGCCACAAAAGCGGAGTGCGCGAACCCAACTGCTATGCAACTGGGCCGGCCCCAGAATCTACATTTTTTACAAGCTTCTCAGGAGAGTTTTATATACTCAGTTTGAGAAGCACCATGGTAGATCCTCTGTTCAAACCAAATGGGGCTGAGTCAGAAAGGGGGTGATTTACCTGAACTAGAACTCTCAATTACTCAGGACAAAAGTGCTTCTGACCTGTGAACATCTGCCTGTGTGTGTCTGGTATATACAAATAGACACCATGTTTCAGTACTACAACCAAACTGTTCTGGGCCAACTCCACCATCTGGTGGTAGAAACAGGGGCAGTCTGTTTAAATGTCTTTTCCTGAAACTTTCTCCTGGTATAAGGGTAGGGTCTAGGAATATATATATTCAAAAAAGCTGAATAATTTTGATGCACATCCCAGGGTAAGGACCATTACGCTAGGCAATGTTTTGTTTGTTTGGTTTTGCCTGACATCTCTTTTGGGTCAATCACAGGATCAGGAATCTGACAAAAGCTACTGACTGTCCTGAAAAGGACATGCGTATACTTTAGCACACCCTTTTGAGGCCGATTGTCTTTTCTAATTTTTGGTTAAATACTATAGGAATATCTTCATGACACTAACAACAACAACAACGACAACAAAAACTTTAATTGTGAAATGCCAGTTTATATTCCTATCATGGAAAAGAAAAAAAAAGTATTATTTTTCCAGGTGAAATTAGACATAGGTTTTAAAGTCACTGAATGTGCCTCGAAGCACTTTTGAGATTCACCATGGAAACAGAGGTAACCAGGACTCTCCAGAATTTTAAGTAAAAGAATTGTTCTCTGGGGAATCTTGGGATTCCCCAAAGAATGGTCTCAGCTATATTACCCTACAATGACGGTCACAGTCAGTGAGCCCTACCCAGGCATTCACAACTTCCTGTCAGCTTTTTAAGTTCTCCAGTCTTAAAGTTTAGGCAGAGAGTCAAATATTACCAAACATCTGAGGAAAGTATCTAAGAGAAGTCAGAAAAAAGGCAACTAGGAGGAAACAGACTATCTGAGGAGAAGAAAATTAAAAAAAAAAATCATTTATTCCCTCTGAAGACACTGCATTTATGTAAAAGGAACAGGACACTCTAAAAAAGAGGTATTAGACATAAATTTCTCTAACCTGAAAGACGTGAGCTTTGAGACTGAAAAAGCCTAGCAAGTGTCCAGGACAATGGATAAAAGCAGGCCTACACCATGATACGTCACAATGAAATCTCAGGACAATGGGGAAAAGGAAAGATAAAGCATCTAGCTGAAAGAAAAACATGCTCTATATAAAAGATTAAGAATCAGAATGGTATCAGACTTCTCAACTATAAAGACAAGAGAGCAGTGCCTTCAGAATTCCGAGAAAAAATAATTTCTAACGTACATTTAAAAAAATTATAATTATCTTAAAAAAATTTTTATACCCACTCAAACTATCAATTAAGTGTAAGGCTAAAATATGAGTTAAAAGCTGCTTGTTTTTTTTGTTAAAAAAAAAAACAAAAATAAAACTTCTTTTGGGTCAATTAGGAGAACCAGAATCAGCTAAAACCTTTTTCCGATTTATCTCCCGTGAATTTTTTTTTTTCCCAGAAAGGTAAGTGATATGCTCCACCAAAATGAAGTATATCAAGAAAGAAAGAGACATCTTTTCGTTTTTGATCCAGGAAAAAGGAAGTCCAATACAAAAGTGAGGCAAAAAGAATCCCTAGAATGACAAAAAAAGCTCCCGAGATGACAGCTGTGCGGGAGGCCTAGAGGCATCAGTCCTCACAGAAGTAGACTGGAGCAGGTCAGAGGAAAGACTTCAAGAAGGTGAAATTAACAGTACACCTGAATTGTTTGAACAGAAGAGATTAACACATAACAGGAGATTTACATGGTACTAAAGGAGAGTTACACATAAGCAAACACACCAAGAAAATGAAAAAACTAAGACAATTATTCAAGTAAATGCATGCAGGTAAAATAATCACACTAGGACATTGTTTCCACACAGTTGAATGCTATCTGGTAATAAAAAGGAATGAAGTACTGATACATGGATGAACCTCAAAAACATTAAGCTAAGTCAAAGAAGCCAGTTCAAAAGACAACATATTGCATGATTCCATTTATATGAAACGTCTAGAATAGGCAAGTCTGTAGAGACAGAAAGTAGACTGGTGGCTGCCTAGGACTAGGGGAGAGCGGAGGAGAAAGGGAGTGACTGAAAATGGACATAAGGTTTCTTTCTGGGGTGATAGAAATATTCCAAAATTAGACTGTGGTTATGGTTGCATGATTCTGTAAATACACTAAAAGTCACTGTATTTTACACTTAAAATAGATGAACTTTATGATATGTAAATTATTATCTCAATAAAGCTGTTTAAAATAAACTAGAGCCAGAAAGACAAACAACCCCCCCAAAAGACACTGTTTTCCAAACTTTCCTGATAAGACCATCTTGGAAACTTGTTAAGAATAAGACTTCCCAGGCCTGTCTTCAGTCTCCACTCCAGAGAAGAGGCCTGAGAAGCTGCATACTTAAGCGCCTGTGTGCTTGATGTTCCACTGTGAATGGCATTTATACAGACCTAAAGATGTAAATATAAACTAATGATGTAGATCTTGAATACTAATGTAACCAAAATCATTATATCAGTAGGATGGAGGGAGGAAAAGTTCATGTGTTCATGGTGAGGGTGAGGAGAATGAAAAAGAGATAAATCCTCCACATAAAGAAGCCAAGGGATTAAGCCTAAAACTGAAAAATCAAGAATTAGCAGTTAAGAGTTGAAAATAGTGGCCTCCAAGGAACAGCAAGAGCCAAGTCTAAGACTGCCTTTTTGAAAAGGCCTTTTAATTAGTCTTTGACTCTTCAAATGATGTGCATAACTGTTAAAACTTTTTTTCTTTTTTTGTGAGGAAGACCAGCCCTGAGCTAACATCCATGCCAATCCTCCTCTTTTTTTTTTTTTTTTGCCAAGCAAGATTGGCCCTGAGCTAACATCCGTGCCCATCTTCCTCCACTTTATGTGGGACGCCGCCACAGCATGGCCTGACAAGAGGTGCATCAGTGCGTGCCAGGGATCTGAACCCGGGCCACCAGCAGTGGAGTGCGTGCATTTAACCCCTATGCCACAGGGCCGGCCCCTGTAAAAACTTTTAAAAATTAAAAACACTTCAGACAAAATATATGCTTCATCTAAAATTCAATAATAAAAAAGGGATGAAGTTAAAACTGGGAAGTCCTTCCTGCTTCCTCAGTCCTAGTCCCTGAAGTACCCAGTACTAAGAATTTGGTGCTACCAACTCTAATTTTTAATTTAATTGTATTAGGTCAAGGTTGTATAGACCAGCCAGTCTTCCAATTTTCTTTCTGTTTTAGAAGCAGCCTGTCCAATTACTGATCAATATCAAAGACTGATGCTAAATCGTAAACAAATATTGTCACAAAATTATCAATGATTTCTTGTACTTCTTTTTGTGTGGGCATATTCACAGAGAGCTTAAAGGCATAAAAAACTGTCAAAAAACTACCTTCAATATAATTCTAGTTTTATCATGTACATACTACATAAGCAATTTGGAAGATAGAGCAATTCCGCAATACACAATCCTGAGATAATCCCATTAACATTTTAATATATCTTTCAAGATGATTTTTCTAACCTTATGTACTTTTCAAAAATGGATTGGCCACTACATATATTGTTTTATAACCTGCTTTTCCACTTAACAACATATCATACACATTTCTCAGTGTCATAATCTTTAAATGGCTGCATGGTATCTCACTTAGGAATGTATCATGACCTGCTTAACCAATCCTCTTGTTGGGAAATTTAGACTTCCATTGCCTCACTGTTATAAACAGCACTGCCATGAACATCTTTGAACACATGGCTCTGCAGAGTTGCCTGATTATTTCTTTAAGACATACAGCCAGAAGCACAAAATATAGTGCAAAGTTCCAACATTCTTAAGGACCTCGATTTCTAAGTTTAAGCTGCCTTCCAGACAGGTGGTAGGAATTTACATCCTCAAAACACTGCCTGAAAAGTTTGGGTTTCCCTACAACCTCATACTTTTTTTTTTTTTTTTTCATTTTTGCCAATTGGAAAATAAAAGGTTTAAGATTTTTTATTATGGAATATTTTTTAAAATACAGAGAATAATTTAGGGGACTCCCATGTTGTCATCATCTAGCTGTAACAATCATCAAATTATGGCCACTTTTGTTTCAATATAACACCCTATCCCTCCAACCCTGGACTATTTGGAAGCAAATGAAAAAGAATTTTAATAACTTAAAAAACTAGAAGATCTTTTAGAAAAATATAATCCATGATCTAAATCTGTCCTTCATATTATTTTATCCCCAAACATGAGTATGTAGAATAAGTAAAAACAAGCTTATTGTGCTATAAATGTTCCCTTCTAATGAATACCTTCTAGTTTCAATAACATTTAAAAATAACTTACTTTAGGTATTAATCAGATTTGCCATTTTCCAAACAATATCCGCTAAAAGAACCACAACTACCAGAAGAGATGATCCCACTGGCTCTTCAACTCAGTGAGCCACTCTGGAGTCCTTACTTCTGTGAGGATGTTGGTCACGTTAAGAGCACCCTTCTGACTTTCTAATTATCTAGATCGATAATTAATAAATCATATTATGTATAAGAACCACCTGGGATTATTATTTCAAAAATATATAGGTTCCTGGGCCCTACTCTCAGACATCTGGATTCAGCAAGTGGGGCTCAGGAATCTGTATTCTAAACAAGTACACTAGGTGATTCTGAAGAGAGTGATCCACATCACATTTTGAGAAACATCGCTCTAAATGGATTATATTTAAGGCTTTACTATGTTAGGATTATGTTAAGAAAACTTCATAAGGGTGAATCAATTTGGACTTAAGGATTTCTTGTTAATTTATCACTGCCATCATCACAGTGGTCACCATGATATTTTTATAATACAATGGCCTGAATGTGGACACACAACCAAGTAAGGGGAAAAAAGCAAATCAAAACGCAAAGAACCATGAAGCTACTAAATATTTTAAGATATGACTTATTCTTTGGGGTTTACAGACACCTTCACCGTCTAGTCTCAAGTCTAGGCCCCCATGGGTAAGTGTTTCATGGGATTCACCACCGAGGAACACCATCCAATTTTAGACACGTCAACGTCTCAGTCTATACCCAAGTGAGAGAACACGTGCATGTATAAGACAGAGTCAGTCTTCTCTTCTCTTCCTCCTATCAAATGTCAGTCTTCAAGCTCAAATTTTATTCTGAAGATCAGCTTCATATCCAGGTGATGAACTATATCTTTTAAAGGACAACATGTCTACTCTTAGGAGTATAATTCTAGCTTACAGACCTTGATAGAAAAACTACTTCTTAATACAACAACTCAACAGTCACATGAGAGAGACACAGATGGGTGAGTGTGTGTGTGTGTTTGTTGGGGGACGTGAGGAGGCATTTTGTTACAATAAGATATGAGTCAACTCAGAATCTGTGCTGGTGATAGTAGCATGCTGATAAAATGCCTCTAACACATTTTGATGTTTCTTGTCTAGATTAGTAATTTTAGGCTGATTTTTGCAGTATAATTTTAAAAATTTTATGTTTGGAATTTCATGTATTAAAAATGATTAGGTACTGCAGCCAATATTTTAAAAAACATTTCCCATGATTAGCTCATCACACATTGCTACTATTACCCTCAGTCTACTGCTTCTTTTGGATCTAGGCTCTCTCATCAGAACAGCAGAAAAGTTTTACCGTAATTGCGCTCTAGTTGTAGACAGGTTTCAAAGACCATCTCTAGGGAAACTAGGAGCTTGAGAAAACACACACACACACACACACACACACACACACACACACACACACACACCCGGGCGCGCGCGTGCGCAATAAAACTTTCTTAGGAGTGGGGCCCTTTCTAGGTATTTGAGTAGGGTCCTGGTTTCTCTCCCAATGATTAAGTCTGTACAATTATTCTTGCTGGTTACAAAGTATCATATGGTGTCACAGATATGAAAAGTTTCAGTAGAGAGATGAAGCATGTGCTCAAAGGATAGAGGCAAGAGAGAGCATGGTAGGTCTGAAGAACTGTTAAGCAGTTTAATATTAGGCTGCTAGGGGTGTTGAGATTAGGGAAAGTGAGACGGAAGAATATTAAGTATGTATTTGTTAAGTCAAAAAAGTCCATCTGAAAAGCCTACATACTGTATGATTCCAAGTATACGACATTCTAGAAAAGGCAAAATTATGGAGACAGTAAGTAGACCAGTGGTTGCCAGAGGTTCAAAGAGAGAGGAGGAGGAATAAACAGGTGGAGCACGGCACTGTCAGGCAGTGCAGCTATTCTGTATATACTGTAATGGTAGATACGTGTTATACATTTGTAAAAACCCACAGAGTGTGAACTCTAATGTAAATACAGACTCTAGTTAATAACATATCAATATTGGCTCAACAATTGTAACTTATGTACGAGGCTAACACAAGATGTTAATAACAGGGGAAATTGAGGGAAGGCATTGAGGGGGTATCTCTCTCCATTTTCTGCTCAATTTTTCTGTTAACCTAAGACTATTCCCCAAAATAAAGTCTATCAATTAAAAAAATTAGATGTTCTGTGGTTTTTTTCTATGACCACAATGCTATAATGTCAAAACTCCTTGAGAAATTTGGAGAGTATGTCTATTTCAAGACAATGTTTAGGCTCACGTTTTTTAAAAAGTAAGATAAAACACAGTAAAGCCCACAGATTTTAAGTGTACAAGTTGATGAATTTTTACTTATGAATATACCCATGTAACTACCACCCAGATCAAGATATAGACCACTTCCAGCACCCCAGGAGGCTCCCTTGTGTCCTCTCTTCTCCCAGGGATTACCCTACATTCCCTCAAAAGTAGCCATGTTTTGAATATCAGATAGATATTCTGATATCTATCACCATAGAATAGTTTTGCCTATTCTTGGACTTAAAGAATCATATGGCATGTACTCATTTGTGTCTGGCTCCTGTTACTCAACATTATGTCTGTGAGATTCATCCACGTTGGCATGTATATCAGCAGTTGACTTTTTTTTTTAGAGCAGTGTAGTATTCCATTATATAAATATATCATAATTTATTTATCCATTCTATGGTAATGGCCACTTGGGCTGTCTCTAGCCAATTACATATAATGCTGCTATGAACATTCTTAAATATGTTTTTTGGTAGATATAAGCACTCATTTCTCTGGAGTATATACCCAGGAGTGTAACCACTGGGTCATAGAGAATATGTGTGTTAAGCTCTAGTAGATATTGCCAAAGCATTTTCCAAAGTGTTGTAACATAAGCTCCTTCATTTTTGAAAGAGAGTTTTTGCCTTACCTTCTGCCAGGTTGGTAGTCAAAGCAAATTAATGGTCCCTTAATTGACCATACTGCATAACTTCATTCCACGTTCTTATTAGAAAATATAACTTTGAATTTTAAGCTATCCAATCAAGTTTGCGAAAATGTGGAATAGTAACTCTTGTAAACTAGTGGTAGAAGTGTGAATTGGTAAAAGCACTTTTGAAAATGGTTTGGCAGTATTTACTAAACATCTACATACCCTACACCTAGAATAACCATACATTATAGTTTGCTTGGTACAGTCCTGGCTTATATCTGTTGTCATAGAATAATTATTAATAGCATCCTATTTTCATTCTCAAAATTGTCCTGGCTTGAACAATAAATAACAGTCACCCAGAAATCCCATTCCTAAGTATATGAACAACAGAAATAAGGATAATACATTAATAAACATTTATAACATGGTTTATAGCAATTTTATCCAGAATAATCCCAAATGGAAATAACTCAAACAAACAGTAGAATGAATGAACAAATTACGGTATATTCGTACAGTGAGATACTATACAGTAACAAAAATGAATGAACAGACTGCTGCTACATGGAACAACATGGATAAATCCCATGTGTGGGGCAAAAGAAAGCCAACACAAAATAATTCGTTCTGTATGATTTCATTAGTATAACGTTAAAAACCAGGCAGACCTAATTTGTGATGTTAGAATTCAGGACAGTAAGGAGATGAGAGCGGGTAGAAAGTGGGAGGAATGATGAGGAGACTTCTCAAATGCTGGCAATGTTCTAGTTCTTCACCTGGGTGGTAGTTAAATGGGTACGTCCATTTTTGTGATAATTCATCAAGCTAGACACAACGATTTGTGCATTTTTCTGTATATATCTTATACTTAAATAAAAATGTCTATTAAATAAAAGCCTAAAAAACAATACCTATGGAAGATTGCTGGGAAGACATGCAATTGCCATTCATTCTTCCATTATTGTTTCTAAATTTTACCTTCTAAATTTTACCTTTGGATCTAACCAGATGATCACTAAGTTATGTACTTGGACTCCACTGTTCTAGTCCATTACAAAATTGCTCTTACTTAGATGTTAGGCCATTAGCCTAACACTTTCCTGTTCAGCACATTTTCCTGTCCCATATGTCGACTCATAAAAGAAATTTATTTCGAAGTAAAGAAACAGGAAAAGAATAACTGGTTTGGTTGTGTCTTAGTAGACATAATAGAATCATGAATCTATGGTGAATCTTCAATGAATCTTCAATATATCACATTCCCTGCTTTGCTTTGGCTACCAAATATGTGGCCTACTTCGATACTGTATGCATTTTTTGTATACTAGTATTAACTCTGATTTTACTGCTTTTGCCTTAGAACTAATTCTTTTAACTATTAGATTGAACCATATGGTATAGCCATTTTTGTAAGTGAAAGTACAGTACAGCAAAGAAAGAAAGTATCAGCAATTTCATTTGGTTTTATTAACCTAATATTTGGTTATTTTTGTATCATATGTATTCATGCAAACTGGCTCAAAATCTCTAGGGAACAAGAGGGGGTGGAGTATAACTCTAAAAACAAACATCTCCCACGGTGCATATTGAGTTTCTTAGTTGCAATTATTTGTTTAGGTATATTCCAAGAATAAGGTCATGAATAAAACCTTTCAAATAGGCTTCCAAATTTATTTGTAGCTTGACCATTTTGATAATAAAGTAGTTACACTCACCAGAACCAAACCCCCAAAGAATCCAATGACAAAATAAAAAAAAATTAAAACTGTTTCATTTCCTTTTTGTTTTCCAGTATTATTTTGATATTAATATTTTAAAATATTAGCATTTTTATAAATCTTTATTTTACATTTTTAATAAATCAATAGGCATAAATATTTCCATACTTTAATTATTGATGGACACATATACAAACATATATATGAGTGTATTATCTGTAGATAAGTTTTTTCCAAATTATATGATTTATATATGTTTTTACAAATTATTTAATTATATGATTTAACACTGGAATTAAATGTTTAAAATCAGCACTGTTTGAAAAAAATATGGAATAACTGGTTGCTGTACATATATTCTATCTCTTCTGTTAGCCCCTATGGTGAGGACTGTTTCTTAATCATTTTTGTATCCTAGACTTAGCATTCTGACTACACAAGAGTAGGCACATAAGAAATGTTGATGAAGTATACTGAAAAGGATACTTTCATACTGATGGCAGGATTCTTGAAAAAAGCCCTCAGGTACTGATTATTCATCCCATCTCTTTAAATGTTGAATGAGAATATTAAGAAGCAGACAGAAGAGAGTGGTAATATACTAGACGCAAATAATGTACTGTTTCTTACCTGATGCGGACTGCTTCATCATGTTATGCATTAAAAGACAGAGTAAAAAGAGTAAAAACATGTAGAATTTATTTAAATAATACTTAGGACATCTGATATACTCACCACAACTTAAAAAGTTAACAAAATCTTGACCTCTCACTATCAACACAGAGATTAGATTTTTGGGATTTCTCTGCATATATTAAATAATGACCCAAGAAAGCATTTAGTAACTAGAAAAGGAAAGTGATGAGCTAAGATATTATACAACTTACAAAGGATAAAGCACAAAATGCAGTATAGTTAATAAGAAAACAGGAAACTGTCATGTTCATAGTCTGATGAACGTAGGTTTTGACAGGAAACAGCAGAGTTTCTAACTGCATGATAGTAAAAATTCAAACACTAAAAAAGAGTATTAAAAAGTATTACAGCTATTTCACATAAAAATTTTAAAGCTGGGAGAACGTGCAGGGATGAATATTCTGAAGCCCCAAAGGACTTCATAATCATTAAGGATACATTAAAAATTTTTTTTGTTAATCTACTTCATTAGCTAAACCACTAAAGGTTAAGACAGAAGTTTCTTTTGTAAAACAGATAAGTGTCATAGATTTAGAGATTTGTAGTCTTTAAATATAATTTCTTAATAAATAATAAAGAAATCTGTGCTAAGAAAATTTGATCATCTGGGCTGGTGTCCATATGGACAAAGGACACAAACGTGTTCTCTATGGGTTTGCTTTCTTTCAGCACATTATAGAATACTAGTAATTTGCAAACATTCGAGTTGATTTTTACAGTTGATTTTAAAGAGACACAATAGGTTGTTCTTCCTCAATTTTAAGATGTAGGGGTAACAGAATTAGTAATAAATCCTTATATTTATATGATGCTTTACAGTTAAAAGTGCTTCCATGCATATTAATTCAAGTTAAAAATTTTTCCCCGTGTGCGTGATTGGAGGTTGACTTGTGCAGACAACCCTACCACTTTCTGAGATTCAAAAGAATAAGAAGAAGGACTGCACTGAGTATTCTGAAAGACAATCAATCCACAACAAAGTGGAAAAAGTCATCCACACACCAAAAAAAACCCCTAACCAAATGAACTTTGATCACTACTAGACAGGGTTTAAACCATTGAAGTGAGTCATGTGATACCAAGTGAACTGCAAAACAGTTGCAGTAAGTTTCCAAGACTGAGTCATATCAGATTATAAAAGCTCCTACTTGTACATTTGGGTTTGTATAATCAATCTTTGTAAAACATAGAGCTATAGCTTTTAAAGATAAATGTTACATTTCTGTAAGTGATATACAATATTTAAAATTTTAAATAACTATACATTCATTATACTTGGTATGGGAAGATGGACATAAAGTCCAATAATCACACAGATTTGTATTTCTAAGTTCTAGAGGCTTTATTTTTTTTCCTCCAAAGTTTAATCAGTAATTTTGTTGGGTTATTTATATAATAGTTTCAATAGTTTTTTCAGTTTTCAAAATTTAAAATAAATGTAAATGGAAAATGATATGCTAAATTTATTCTCAAAACTGTACCCATGACAAAGATTAAAACTAGCAACAAGCACACGAACCAAAAGATTTCCAGTGAATCAGAACAGAAAGCCAATAAAAGATCAATTGGAGGTCACAACTTTTTGATTATTGCATTACATAGACAAGAGCCAAAATTCAGACCTAGAGTACTTAAGAGTCAGATTAAGTTATAAAATTCAAGAATTTTATTGAAATAATAAAAAATAGATAATGCTGAAAATGTTTTTGACTTTAAGCTAAGTAAATCATTTTAAAAAACCAGACAAAACACTTAAAAAAAATTATAGCTTCTATGTTAAATGTATAAAACGCAATAGTTAAAACACATTTTTAGAAGCAAAAAAAAAAAAATGTACTCACATTAGCAAGTGAAAAAAGGTGGAAATAAAAGTTTGGAATTGAAGAAACTGATACTGTGTATTTGTTACCAGAGAAGAAGAAAGGTGGAAGAAATAAAAATCATTTACAAAGAACTTTTAGTCTTTCTATAGTGCATACTTAGATTTATCCAGTATACTCGGGCAAACAAAATGAAACTGCCATTGTCCTCTTCCTGGCAGCTGACACATCTTGATAAAATTGAAACCATTAACATTATTTAGAAGGTATTCTAATGTCAATGGTGATGAGGTTAGGAATATATGAGGTGCTATGTAAATTTATGACCAATTACAGGAAATAAATCACTTCACACTTGTTTCACTCTGAACTTTTAAAGCTACATCAAAGTACCACGTACATTTCATTTGATTTAACCTTTAGCTGAAGCACTGAAAAAATTCAAACCTTTAGCAAAACATCCTCATGAAAACCAAGTATTTTTTTCCTATCTGGATTGAATTCTGTTAAGAGAAATTTTTCTTCTCTCAAGCTAAATCATAGGTTTTATCAGTCCATCCAATCACTTAACTAAATTTTAAATCATTTATATGATAAGGGACTTGTATCTAGAATATATAAAGAACTCTTACAACTCAATTATAAAAAGACAAACAACCCAATTATAAAATGGACAAAGGATCTGAGTAGATATTTCTCTAAAGAAGATATAAACGGCCCATAAGCATATGGAAAGATGCTCAGTAACATTAGCCAGAGGGAGAATTCAAATCAAAACCAAAATGAGAAGACATTCACACTGACTAGGATGGCTATAATAAAAAAGAGAGACAACATGTTTTGGCAAGGATGTGGAGAAACTGGAAACCTCATACACAGCTGGCGGGAAGGGACAGTGCTACAGCTGCTTTGGAAAATAGCATGGCAGTTCCTCAAATGGTTAAACATAGAGTTATCATATGACCCAGCAAGTCCACTACTAAGTACATATTCAAGACAAATGAAAACATATATACACAAAGAAACTTGTACATGAATGCGTGTAACAGCATTATTTATAATAGCCAAAAAATGGAAATAACCTAAATGTCCATCAACTGATGCATGGATAAATAAAAGTGGTATACCCGGAAAGGAGGAAGTCAAGATGGCGGCTTAGGCAGACTCGGAACTCACCTCCTCCCCCGGACACAGCCAATTTACAACTACTCGTGGAAAAATTACCCCTGAGACAGAACTGAAAACGGGATAAGAGGAACTCCTGCAACAATGGACAATCCTAACTGAGGTGGAAGAGGCAGAGACTCCCTTCTGGAGAGGAAAAACGCCGCCTTCACAAGCCGCAGTGCCTCACGCCGCCCCGGAGCCGCCCAAAGGTACGAAGCCCTCCCTGGAGGAGCCGGGCCCTGAGCGGGGGAGCGCCCCCGCTGAGGGCATTTTGTGGACCCAGCACAATTGAGACGAATGGCAGAATATCTGACTTTGCCTGCTACTAAAACATTGGGGAGTACCCCCAGAAAACCCGGTTCACAAAGAAACTAAAACCGGCTCTTAAAGGGCCCACGCGCAAACTCACCCATTTCAGAAAGCAACATAAAATCACCAGAAAGAAAGGTGCACAGTGCTTTGGTGAAAAGAGACTCACGTGATAGGCCCTGAGTGCATCTCAGTGAGAGGTGAGACCTCTCCAGGGACTGGGACATTGGCGGAGGCCATTGTTGTGGCCTGGTGTGGGCGTGCTGACACAGATGCCATTGGAGTTCTCCCTGAGGCCTGCTAGCCCAGGGTCTGCCCCACCCACTAGAGCACCGATTTAATCCAGCTCAGCCAGGGCAGGCAGCCCACCCTAGAGACTGGCCCCACCCAACAACAAGCCCTCAGGCAACTTGTGGGCCTGCACAGATTGGTGACTGGATTCTCTGCAGCCTGGCAACTGAACCCACTTCAGTGGGGCAGGGCATGCACAAGGAGCGGGTGGATAGTGTGGGGTGGTGGTGGAGTGTGTGGGGCTCCCGACGTGAAGAGACTGTGTCCACTTCTGGAGGTCGGGGCGCGCACACGGGGCAGGACTATGTTGACTGTGTGTGTGGACCTGTGGGCAGCAGGGCTGATCAGCTGCAGAAGACTTGTGCTTCTCAAAGACCCACATAGGGGGTTTGCCCCACCTTCCCAAGCCTGAAACAATTGGGTGCTCCCGTGCCTGAGGCCAGCCCCACCCAGCTGCAATCCTCAGAGAGCTGACAAGAGACCTAATAGGCTAGAGGCTTACAGCAATTGTAAGGCCCTCAGCCTAACAACCTGCCACGCTGGGATCCTACTCACTTAAAAGAAATACTGGAACACAAATGTGGTATTAGAACTTGCAGCCAACTGTGCTGGGGCTCCCCACAACTGATAAAGAGACTGAAGGGCCCACAACAACTACAAGCAGCTGAGCATTACAACAGCTGGCCAGGAGCATAACTCAGCCTCCCTGGGCGCCTACAGGGAGAGCAAACAGGCCACAACAGAAGGACACATGTATCCCACATAGGGGTCACCCCTGGAACATTGAGAACCGAGGGAAGCACACTGCAGGCCACCTAAGCCATCACTTACATAAGGTCACCAATCCAAGAGCAGGAGACGTAGCTGACCTACCTAATACGTAGACACAAGCACAGGGAAAGAGGCAAAATGAGGAGGCAAAGGAATACACTCCAAGTAAGGGAACAGGACAAAATCCCAGAAAAGGAACTAAGTGAAACAGAAATGAGCAACCTACCTGACAGAGAGTTCAAACAAAGAGTGTTAAGGATGCTCACTGATCTGGGGAGAAGAATAGATGAACTCAGTGAGAATGTCAACAAAGAAATGGAAGATATAAAAAAGAACCAATCAGAAATGAAGAATACAATACTGGAAATGAAAAATTCACTAGAGGGACTCAAAAGCAGAGTAGAGGATACAGAAGAACAGATCTGTGAGCTGGACAAAAGACTAGAAGAAATTACCCAAACTGAACAGGTAAAAGAGAAAAGAATCAAAAAGAGTGAGGACAGTCTAAGGGACCTCTGGGACAACATCAAGCGCACTAACATCCATGTTATAGGTGTCCCGGAAGGAGAAGAGCGAGACAAAGGGGCAGAGAATCTATTTCAAGAAATAATAGATGAAAACTTCCCTAACCTAAGGAAGGAAACAGGCATCCAGGTACAGGAAGCACAGAGAGGCCCAAACAAGATAAACCCAAAGAGGCCCACACCAAGACACATCATAATCAAAATGTCCAGAATTAAAGATAAAGAGAGAATCCTAAAAGCCGCAAGAGAAAGTCAAGTTACATACAAAGGAAACCCCATAAGGCTATCAGCTGACTTCTCAGCAGAAATCTTACAGGCTAGAAGAGAATGGCATGATATATTTAAAGTGCTAAAAGGAAAAAACTTACAGTCAAGAATACTCTACCCAGCAAGGTTATCATTCAAAATGGAAGGAGAGATCAAAAATTTCCCAGACAAGCAAAAATTAAAGGAGTTTGTCACCAAGAAACCAGTGCTACAAGAAATGTTAAAGGGACTGATTTAAGGGGAAAAGAGAAGACCACAAATAGGAAAAATTATCTATTTCCATGATAAGAGGGTAAAAAGAGGTTAGATATGATGTCAAAAACATAAAAGGAGGGAGGAGGGGAGTTAAAGAGTAGAGCTTTCAGACAGAGGTGAAACTAAAGAGACCATCAATTCTGTATAGAAGAAGAAAGGAACAGAGAAGGACTATTAAAACACTGAGAAGAAAAAAATTAAAAAATGGCAGTAAGTATATACTTATCAATAGCTACTTTAAACATCAATGGACTAAATGCTCCAATTAAAAGGCAGAGGGTGGCTGATTGGATAAAAAAACAAGACCCATATATATGCTGCATACAAGAGACACACTTCAGACCTAAAGACACTCACAAACTGAAAGTGAAGGGATGGAAAAAGATACTCCACGCAAATGGCAATGAAAAGAAAGCTGGGGTAGCAGTACTCATATCAGACAAAATAGACCTTAAAACAAAAACTGTAAAAAGAGACAAAGAAGGGCATTACATAATGATCAAGGGAACAATCCAACAAGAAGATATAACACTTGTAAATATCTACGCACCCAATGTAGGTGCACCTAAATATATAAAGCAATTATTAACAGACATAAAAACAGAAATAGACAGTAAGACAATAATAGTAGGGGACTTTAACACTCCACTTACACCAACGGATAGATCACCCAAACAGAAGATCAATAAGGAAACATTGGCCCTAAATAATACACTAGAAAAGATGGACCTAGTAGATATATACAGAGCATTCCATCCAAAAACCGAAGAACACACGTTCTTTTCAAATGCACATGGAACATTCTCCAGGATTGATCACATACTAGGCCACAAAACAAGTCTCCATAAATTTAAGAAGACTGAAATAATATCAAGCATCTTTTCTGACCACAACGGTATGAAACTAGAAATCAACTATAGGAACAAAATCAGAAAAGCCGCAAATACGTGGAGATTAAACAAAATGCTACTGAACAATGACTGGGTCAACGAAGAAATCAAAGAAGAAATCAAAAAATACCTGGAGACAAATGAAAATGAAAATACGACATGCCAGAATTTATGGGATACAGCAAAAGCGGTTCTAAGAGGGAAGTTTACAGCGATACAGGCCTATCTCAACAAACAAGAAAAATCTCAAATAAACAATCTAACAATGCACCTAAAGGAACTGGAAAAAGAAGAACAAACCAAGCCCAAAATCAGTAGGAAATAATAAAAATCAGAGCAGAAATAAATGAAATAGAGACCAAAAAAACAATAGAAAAAATTAATAAAACCAAGAGCTGGTTCTTTGAAAAGATAAACAAAATTGATAAACCTTTAGCTAGACTCACCAAGAAAACAAGAGAGAAGGCACAAATAAGTAAAATCAGAAATGAAAGAGGAGAAATTACAACAGACACCTCAGAAATACAAAAGACTATAAGAGAATACTATGAAAAGCTATATGCCAACCAATTCGACAATCTGGAAGAAATGGATAAATTCTTAGAATCATACAACCTTCCAAAACTGGATCAAGAAGAAGTAGAGAATTTGAATAGACCTATCACCAGTAAGGAGATCGAAACAGTAATCACAAACCTCCCCAAAAATAAAAGTCCAGGACCAGACAGGTTCCCTGGTGAATTCTACCAAACATTCAAAGAAGACTTAATACCTATCCTTCTCAAACTCTTCCAAAAAATTGAGGAGTGGGGGAAGCTCCCTAACTCATTCTATGAAGCCGACATTACCCTGATACCAAAACCAGACAAGGACAACACAAAAAAAGAAAATTACAGGCCAATATCACTGATGAACTTCGATGCAAAAATTCTCAACAAAATACTAGCAAATCGCATACAATATGTTAAAAAGATTATACACCATGATCAAGCAGGATTTATTCAAGGTATGCAGGGATGGTTTAACATTCGCAAATCAATCAACATGATACACCACATTAATAAAATGAAGAATAAAAATCACATGATCATCTCAATAGATGCAGAGAAAGCATCTGACAAGATACAGCATCCATTTATGATAAAAACTCTGAATAAAATGGGTATAGAAGGAAACATAATAAAGACCATATATGAGAAACCCACAGCTAATATCATCGTCAATGGTGAAAAACTGAAAGCTATCCCTCTAAGAACAGGAACCAGACAAGGATGCCCACTGTCACCACTCCTATTTAACATAGTACTGGAAGTCCTAGCCAGAGCAATCAGGCAAGAGAAAGAAATAAAAGGGATCCAAATTGGAAAGGAAGAAGTGAAACTGTCACTATTTGCAGATGACATGATTTTATTTATTTTTATTTTTATTTTTTTTAATTAATTAATTAATTAATTTCCCCCAAAGCCCCAGTAGATAGCTGTATGTCATAGTTGCACAGCCTTCCAGTTGCTGTATGTGGGACTCGGCCTCAGCATAGCTGGAGAAGCGGTACCTTGGTGCGCGCCGGGGATCCGAACCCGGGCCGCCAGCAGGGGAGCGCGCGCACTTAACCGCTAAGCCACGGGGCCGGCCCGACATGATTTTATATATAGGAAACCCTAAAGAATCCACCAGAAAACTTTTAGAAGTAATAAACGAATATGGTAAAGTTGCAGGATACAAAATCAACATACAAAAATCAGTTGCATTTCTGTACACTAACAATGAAGTAGCAGAAAGAGAAATTAAGAATACCACCCCATTTACAATTGCAACAAAAAGAATAAAATACCTAGGAATAAACTTAACCAAAGAGGTGAAAGAGCTGTACATGGAAAACTATAAAACATTGCTGAAAGAAATTGAAGAAGACACAAAGAAATGGAAAGATATTCTATGCTCTTGGATTGGAAGAATTAACATAGTTAAGATGTCCATACTTCCTAAAACCATCTATAGATTCAATGCAATCCCTATCAAAGTTCCAACAACATTTTTCACAGAAATAGAGCAAAGAATCCTAAAATTTATATGGAACAACAAAAGACCCCGAGTAGGTCAAGGAATCCTGAGAAAAAAGAACAAAGCTGGAGGTATCACACTCCCTGATTTCAAAATATACTACAAAGCTATAGTAACCAAAACAGCATGGTACTGGCACAAAAACAGACACACAGATCAATGGAATAGAATCAAAAGTTCAGAAATAAACCCACACATCTATGAACAGCTAATCTTTGACAAAGGAGCCAAGAACATACAGTGGAGAAAAGAAAGTCTCTTCAACAAATGGTGTTGGGAAAACTGGATAGCCATATGCAAAAAAATGAAAGTAGACCCTTACCTTACACCATACACAAAAATTAACTCCAAATGGATTAAAGACTTGAATGTAAGACCTGAAACTATGAAACTTCTAGAAGAAAACATAGGCAGTATGCGCTTCAACATCGGTCTTAGCAACATATTTTCAAGCACCATGTCTGACTGGGCAAGAGAAACAATAGAAAAAATAAACAAATGGGACTACATCAAACTAAAAAGCTTCTGCACAGCAAAGGAAACCATCAACAAAACGAAAAGACAACCTAACCATTGGGAGAAGATATTTCCAAACCATACATCTGATAAGGGCTTAATCTCCAAAATATATAAAGAACTCATGCATCTCAACAACAAAAAAACTAACAACCCTATTAAAAAATGGGCAAAAGACCTAAACAGACATTTTTCCAAAGAAGATATACAGATGGCCAACAGGCACATGAAAAGATGTTCAAAATCATTAACTATCAGGGAAATGCAAATCAAAACTACAATAAGATATCACCTCACACCCGTCAGAATGGCTATAATTAAGAAGACAGGAAATAACATGTGTTGGAGAGGATGTGGAGAGAAGGGAACTCTCATACACTGCTGGTGGGAGTGCAAACTGGTGCAGCCACTATGGAAAGCAGTATGGCGATTCCTCAAAAAATCAAGGGTAGAACTACCATACGATCCAGCTATTCCACTGCTGGGTATTTATCCAAAGAACTTGAAAACACCAATGCATAAAGATACAGGCACCCCTGTGTTCATTGCAGCATTATTCACAATAGCCAAGACTTGGAAGCAACCTAAGTGCCCATCAAGGGACGAATGGATAAAGAAGATGTGGTATATATACACAATGGAATACTACTCAGCCATAAGAAACGATGAAATCCAGCCATTTGTGACAACATGGCTGGACACTGAGGTCATTATGCAAAGTGAAATAAGTCAGAGGGAGAAGGTCAAATACCGTATGATTTCCTTCACTAAGTAGTAGATAATAACAACAATAAACAAACACATAGAGACAGAGATTGGATTGGTGGTTACCAGAGGGGAAGGTGGGAGGGAGGAGGGTGAAAAGGATAATTCGGCACATGTGTGGTGACAGGTTGTAATTAGTATTTGGGTGGTGAACATGATGTAATCTATGCAGAAATAGAAGTATAATGATGTACGTCTGAAATTTATACAATGTTATAAACAATGTTACTGCAATAAACAAAAAATTAAAAAAAAGACACAGAAGAAAAGACACAGACACAGAGGAGAAGCCATGTGACCACTGAGGCAGAGACTGGAGTGATGCAGCCACAAGCAGGAACGCCAGGAGCCACCACAAGCTGAAAGAAGCAAGGAAGGATTCTCCCCTATAACTGGAAGGAGTACAGCCCTGGCAACACCTTGATTTTGAACTTCAGGCCTCCAGAATTGTGAGAGAATAAATTTCTGTTGTTTTAAGCCAAAAAAAAAAAAAAAAAAAAGTGGTATACCCATATGACGGAATATTATTAGGCAATAAAAATGAATGAAGTACTGATACACGCTACAACATAGATGAACTTTGAAAATACTATGCTAAGTTAAAGAAACTAGTCACAAATGACCACATATTGTATAATTGCATTTAAATAAAATGTCCAGAATAGAAAAATCTATAAAGACAGAAAGTAGATTAGTGGTTGCCTAGGGCTGGGAGGAGGGGATTTGGGGGAAATGAGGAGTGACTGCTAATGAGAATGGGATTAATTTTTGAGGTAATAAAAATGTTCTAAAATTGATTGTGGTAATGGTTGCAGAACTCTGTGAATATACTAAAAACCATTGAATTGTATACTTTAAATGGGTGAACCGTATTGTATGTGAATTACATCTCAGTAAAACTGTTTTATATACATATATAAATCAGATAGCCATTTTGTGGGTATGCTTCCAGTGGAGATATTGCCAGATTGAAAATAAATGATTTTCTATTTAGGAAATGTGGAAAATTTAATTGATTAAAAAAAATTCACCAACAATGTTAATCTTCAACATCCAGTTTTTCCCTCAGCAGAAAAAGAAATGGTGGCTACCTTCTACAGCTTCATTTTAAATAGGCAGAAAATATTTGCAATTAAAAAAGTTTAATGCTTTAAACTGAAGTATTAAGTAAAAGGAGATGAATGCATTTGTAGTATTCACTTTTTTCAGAAACTAAAACTAACTCCTGATGGAAAAATAATTTTAAAAATACATAATTTACATATATAGCCACACACCCACACTACTTTGTCACTGAACACAAAATAAGCTTTCAAACAGACAAGGTTAGTATCCCTCTCTTCCTCATTCTGAGGTGCTCACAGGCTGCTTTGTTAAGATTGGGCACTTGCAAACCACATGACCTCATGAATGCTATCTTATCATATCACAGGTTCCTCAGACTGACCACAACAACTTAAATCAGACAGGCAGCAAAGGAGCACTAAGTCTCTGACACTTATTACTGGTATGACATTTTTAGCTGTCCAGCTTGCGGGGAGTGAAAATCTGATTATCTTACATCCAACTGCATCTGTGAGATATGGTCCATGAAAAGCACATGATTTACTGCACTAAAGACTTCCAACCACAATGTAAAATTTTTACTTTTTGTAAATCTGAGAGAGCTAGCTATTCATCTTTTATCAATTCTCCTTTAATTGACAATAAATTAGTGAAGCACATTTTCAAATGTTCCTATCAATGTTTCAAATGTTCCTCTTGATACTATCCTATTGTTTCTTTAAAACACTAGCATTTTAAAATTGAATTACTTGATGCAAAAGAAAATGTTTTTAAAATGATTGACTATATTTCAAAATCCTGGCATAGCTGAAGCAACTAGGATTTTATGTTTAAGAATACATAGCACTAAAAACCAGTGTGAAGTACTGGGTAGTTTGATGGATAATAGCAAAAGAATATCTAAATTAGACTAAAAAGATTCAAATTGGCTCTGAAATGCATCATTTGGACCAAGGCCTTAAAAGAAATATAATTCAAAACATAATCAAGGAAGAAGATTGCATTTTATGAATTTCTTCTTGTTTGATTAAGAAAGCTTTACCCTCAGCCATCAGATCGATCTCTCTGAATGTGATTTTCAGAACCACATACTAAAAACAAACTGGTCAGGGGAAGTCTCTCTCTGGTTTCAGAGGTGCCCCTCTCTACTGATTTCCCTCCTACTATTATAGCTACCCCTTCTTGGTCTCCTTTGTGTGCTCTTTACTTGCCTCCAAACCTTTGCATACGACAGCCTCTGTTTCTGAAATTCCCTTCTACTCTCCTTTTCCTGGCTATCTTCTGCTCCTTCTTCAATACAGAGCTTAGGCAGCCCACACCTAGAGACTTTCTGACATGTTTCTTGGCCACGGCGCCATGTGGTTCTACCACAGCACTGCCCATACTGACAGCCTCTCTCTACCAGTCTGAATTCCTTAACAATTGGGACTATGACTTTTATACACCTAGCACAGGACTGGGCTGAAAAGGACTTTAAAGATCATTTAGCATAACTGTTTCAGGATGTAGAAACTGAGGCAAGGCCTGAGGCATGCCTGGGAGCTAAAAGATGTTCAGATGTTGGTTTGATACTGATTGAATGAATATATGCAGTACACTGGTATCCTAAGGTCACACAGTTCATCAATGGCAGAACTAGGCCTAGAATCCAGGTCTCTTGACTCTAAGTCCACTGTTGTAAAGATGATAGTTTGGTTTCTCAATTACCTGTAGCAAGATGGAGAACAAAGACACAAAAACAAAACTAAAGAAACAAAACTAAATTTATCGAATTAAAAATCCAGAGGGCCGGCCCTGTGGCGTAGCGGTTAAGTGCGCACACTCTGCTGCTGGCGGCCCGGGTTCGGATCCCGGGCATGCACTGATGCACCGCTTGTCAGGTCATGCTGTGGTGGGGTCCCATATAAAGTGGAGGAAGATGGGCACGGATGTTAGCTCAGGGCCAGTCTTCCTCAGGAAAAAGGGGAGGATTGGCATGGATGTTAGCTCAGGGCTGATCTTCCTCACACACACACAGAAAAATCCAGAACTACTATTAAGAGTCTGATAACTTGCAATGATACCGATTTTTTCCCCTATTCTCCATTTTATGGATGTGTTTAGAAGTACTGGCATGATAATGAAAGGAGAAAGTAAGAGTTAGATGAAGAGTAGGGATAATCAGCTTTTGAATAAATGAAAGAAATTCTGAATACATGAGTAAGTTCACTGGATTTTAAAACTGTAGCTTATTTTGTTTGCCCATATCAAGTTGAATGAAATCTTCAAGCACATACTATCAGTATCACTCTAAATGTTGACAAATATATTTAATACTGTAATCATGCTAAAATCTTATCGGTATCATACAAATTACTGAAGTGGTTTTAGGCATTTATATCTTATTTTCCTCATATCTAAGATCTAAGAGTATGCTATTAGATGGTCTCCTCATGGGAATATTGAAACAAAGAAAAATCTCTTCCATTCTTATTGAATTAAATCCACTTAAGAACTCCCATAAGTAACTATAGAACCTGTCACCATAGGCTTTATAGTTAGCTCCATTTCCTTTAAAAAATGCTTATCATCATCTGTCTTTATTTCTTATAACCCAAGTAGTATTTGACATCCAATTTCCCTTGAAGTGGTTTCTTATGACTTATGCTTCCAATCTAACTGTCATAGACTAATTGTTGGGACCACTTATTAAGCAATTTACAGATTAGTACTAATAAACATTGTTTCACTCTCATATATTTGAAAAATCTAGCTATACTCATTTGATGTAAAAAGTACTATTAGAAACTTGCCACCTAGTGCCGGAAAACACAGAAGTGCTCAAACACTACTGGAGCCAGCTTAAAAGAGTTGCCACTGGTCAAATTCAGGACAGTTTGAACACCAAGAGAACTGACTGAATCTGTGAGCGCATAGTAGTGCGTTAGGACTTCTGAGAGATTCTAACAAGTATAAGGATGAATAAGACACAATCTTTGCCATCAAGGAATTCACAGTTTAGCTTGCCCCTGAGCATCAAGAAGAGTATAAAAACCATTAATTAAAATAAACGAAATTAAGTGCTGTGTTATCTCCCATTTCTAAACCATTAAGTACTCATTATCAGTACCAACCATGTATTCTTTATCAAATTAACTGTTCTACTTTTCCCCATCAGATTGTAAATCCCTTGAGAGTAAGACTACACTGTACTTCCCATAGTGTCTGGCACAAAATCAGAAAAAAATCCCATCTGACTCAGTTTAATATCCGAGTCTGACTTTTATAATTCTACCTGGTTCTGTTCCTTGGCCAGCGTGATAGTATCTCTTGAGGATATTTATCTGGTCTTTTAATTCTGAGTACCAGATTCAAATCCCTACTTTCAGATTGTCTAATTCCTTTCCTTGCCTTTTTATTTTAAATTTTTATTTTCTAGGTGATTTCATTATCTCCTCTTACCCTCTCCTACCAGACCTATCATTTTTGTCATGCTCTCATGATTCAACTCCAGTTCCTTAACGAAATTACCATCATTAGAAACACATATTTTCATCAATGAATTTAAAAATTGAACAGGATACATAAATATATAAAATTGGGTAAAATACCTCTTTTTATGAATATAACAAAATTGGAAAGTGGTCTCAAAGTCTTGAATAAAAGTAAGGTATTCTGTGTGGGATTATTATAGTTTTTTTCTGAATGTGGTATATTATATATTCTTTTCAGGAGCAAAGAATGAATGGAAAGATATATAGCCCTGGAGATTAAAAAAAGTTAATCTAGAAACAATTGCTGGAAGTTTGGTCACCAGTTAAATAACAAACTCTTGCAGCAGAATGTATTGAATAGCTGAGCTAATTTATGTCTTTGGGTAAGCTTGTATTTCTTAAATAACAGGTATACGTGAAATTGGATTGATAATTTTTATCTAGTTCTATGTTTCTGGGAATGTCAAATTTGGCTAGAAAATCTCAGTTGCCTCTGTTTTCAGAAAATCATCTAATATTTAAAAGTTAAGATTTTAGTAGCACGCACTAGAAACTGAAGCAGAATCTGAAGGGTCAAGTCAGACCAATTCCCCAGTCTCAGATGGAACAGGAGTCCAGAACCTGATGCTGAAAGGACAGTAAAGAATACCAGGTGAGAGCAGATTTCTACTAACTAGACATTGGGTTCTCATCTGAGAGAATTAACTTTCATTCAATTAAACACTTACGGAACTCATACTCTATCTAACATGTGACAGTTAAATGGGTCAGCAGGATTGTGGTAGGGCAGTGGGATGGAGTAGATCAGAAGCCAGAATGCCTGGGCAGTAGTTCCGTCTGTCACTAACTAGCTGTGTAACTTTGGGTAAGTCCCTTAATTCTTGGGCCCTCAGCTTCCTCATTTATCAAATGAAAAACTAGATAAACTTTAAGAACATATCTGGCTTAAAAAAAATATGAATCTGAAATCTCAGCTTTAAGTCTTTTACATAGTGATATTATTCCAGATACAAAATATTATACATTGCACAATAATTTCTTTAATCTTATGATTTCAAAGGATAAAGTGCTTATCCAAGATAAAATGGAACATGTACGAGTAATAGAAGTAATAACGCTCATTTAAAGAAGTCATTAAGAATGAATTTTTTATCCATAGATGGAGGTTGTAAGATTAAGAACAGTGTTAAACATTTAAGAGCCTTAAAGTAATTTTCATAGGAGCACAAATATGATCTCTCATTATCTACACTGGGACCTTTTGGGCAGCAAAGAAAACACCTGCAATGAGGCTTGTGTGAGCTCCTGCATGGTACTTGACATTGCTCTAACTAGAGAAAGAACAAATTTAAGGGAATAACTTCTTTTATTAAGAAGCTGCCACACTGGGAAACCTAGCACTTTTTACTGTAAAACATACATGAAAGTTTATAACTCCATATATTGAAATTTTTCTTAAATAGTAATTCCAAAATTAAAATTCAATTATCAGCAGCCATCAATAAAAATAGAAAACACTATGTTTGATTTTTTCTTTTATAATTTTATTTTTTATTTATTTTTTTCCCCCAAAGCCCGAGTAGATAGTTGTATGTCGTAGCTGCACATCCTTCTAGTTGCTGTACGTGGGACGCGGCCTCAGCATGGCCGGAGAACCAGTGCGTTGGTGCGCGCCCGGGATCCGAACCCGGGCCGCCAGCAGCGGAGCAAGCGTACTTAACCACTAAGCCACGAGGCCGGCCCTATGTTTGATTTTCATTTCTGCCCCTAGAAGTAAACTGTTGCTATCAATGCAGTTTGTAAGATGTCAATTCTATTTTAGGTTACCACTCTGTAAATTAGATAATATACTTGGAGCTTTTCAAGATTTAAAAGGAAATAAAGACTGGTAGAAACAGTCAGTATAAAATAAGCCGCCAGTTAAAAAAACAAAAACAGTATCATTCAGTTAGAAATAAAGAGGAAAAAAAGCTGCCAATAACTACAGAGCCAAATGACTAAGTTCTTTTTTACCTTTAATATTCTGATTTAATGCCTAGATGAAGAGCAATGTTGAATGAGTCTTTAAAAAGCTTCTTTTAAAAAAAATTCAAGTTCAAATGATTTCATTAACTACTTTTAAACTGAAGAATATAAATGCAAGGGAAAAAAAAGATATGAACAGTACAAAAGGGTAGTCTGTCATCTGATTCTTAAAGTTCCTTATTTCAAAAATTCTAGTTTAATAACAAAATGAGCATACATATTAAGCATATTAAGAATGTTTGGAACATTAAAAATACTTTTTGGTAGATATTTAATTAAATCCCTAGCTCATGTATACATAAACAAAGTTAACGGAATTTAAAAACTTAAGGAGTACTCACATATAAACTTTTCCTAAGCCAAACTTCAGTGAGGGCTTTGTTTAGATTTCCTTATATTTATTCAAACTCCTAATTTTGTACTTGGCTGGTAGAAATAAAAGAAGATTCTTATGACATATGATGACTTAAAAAACTCCTCCCCAACAAAGGAGACAGGGTAACAGAAGACCTTCTGGGTACTGGAAACCAGCACAATGGCTACCCTTAGAAAGAAAGCTGGTTTCACCTACCTGGGTTGTCTGTTGCTTATAGCATCATAATAGCTCTTTTTTTTTTTTTTTTTGCCAGCCTTGTCCTGAAATAGCTTACATTTCTCTAATTTCTTTAGGAAGGGGGTCTTAGTAATTGTTCAGTGACAGACCATTCCTCTTCTCAAGTTCTTTCATAAATTATCCATCATTCTCTGATAAATGGTAAAAAATGCTGAAGAAATCTTTCTTAATAAATGCATTCTTCAGAAGGATCAGGAAAGTTTAAAATCTAATTAAAATAACTATGTTGAAATGCCCCCTTCTTGAAAGCCTCCTTTCTGGAGGCTCCTGTGTCTCCACACTCGCCAGTTTTCCTCCTATCCTACCGGTGGTTTTGGTCTCCTTTGCAGGCTCTCTTGACCTTAAAGGTCAGGAGTGCCCCAAACTTGCTCCTGGACACCCTTCTCTTTATCTGTGAATGCCATTTATATGCCAGTGACTACTGAAACTATTTTTAGCCCTGACCTCTTCTTAGAACCTCATACTCACATATCCATTGTTACCTGATAATTTTCATTTTAATGTTTAACAGGAATCTCAACCTTAACATAAACAAAACAGAGCTCTTGATCTACTACTACCCTGCCCCAACCTCAGTAAATGGTGCCAACCATTCACTCAATTGTCAAGCCAAAAATCTCTGGAGTCACTGACTGTTTTCCCTTATATTCCTCATACAATCCATCAGCAAGTTCTCTACCTCTAAAACATATCTCTAATACATCCACGTTGCTAACATTTCTATTTCTCCCATCCTTCTAAGCCACCTTTGCTCTTACCTGGACTATTTTAATAGCCTCCATTTCCCTGTTTCCTTTCTTGCTCGCCTACAATCAATTTACCATACAGCAGGCAGGGCAAATCAGATCACATCACTCTTTGCTTAATTTTCCACTAAACCAAGAAAAAACCCAAACTATTTATCCTGGCTCACAAAGCACTGTATTGGATTTGACCCCATCTACTTCTCTAATCTTATATCATTTTTACCCCGTCCTCTAGTACACTCTAGCCACATTAGTATGGTTCCTCAAAAAGTCCCTTCATTTTCTTCTAAGGTCTTTCTGCCAGTTGTTTCTCCTGCCCGGAATGTTCTTTCCGCTAATTTTCACACATCAGGAAGCTTCTTAGCATTCCTATCACAGCTTACATGTTACTTTATCAGCACAGCCTTTTGCAATAATTTATTCATTAGAAACATTTTCATGGAGTACCTACTATAAGCCAACACTGTTCTAGATGCTGGAGGGAAGGTTCTCAATCTTATTAGTAATTAGGGAAATACACATTAAAACCACGATGAGAAACCTCTTCACAGCCAAAGAATGACGAAAACTAAAGACTGACAATCCCACATGTTGATGAGGATGAGAACAACAACTGTCTTCACTGCTCACGGGAGTGTAAACTGGCATAACCACTTGCAGCAATGTTCTTAATAGACCAAACTGGAAATAATTCAAATGTTCACCAAGAGCATAGATAAATTAATTGTCATATATTTATACAAAGGAAAATTATATAGCATTGGGAATGAATAACCTACAGCTACATTTAAAAATAACATAGTTAAATGTTACAATTTTGAGCACGAAAAGCAAGACAGAAGAATATATACTATAATAAGCCATTTATATAAAATTCAAAAACTTAAACATTGTATTAGAAGTCAAGATCATGGTTCTCTTTGAGGAGGAAGGAGTGAGTAGTGGCTGGGAGAGGGTATGAATCAGGCTCTGGGGTCTATTTCTTGGACCCGGGTGGTAGTTACATGGGTGTGATCACTTTGTGATAATTTATTGAGCTGTAAACTTGCTACCTGGGTACTTTTCTATATGTTATATTTCTATACAAAAGTTTTTAAAGAGTTTCTGTTCTTCTTTTTTTTTTTTTTGGTGAGAAAGATCGGCCCTGAGCTAACATCTGCCAATCCTCCTCTTTTTGCTGAGGAAGACTGGCCCTCGGCTAACATCCATGCCCATCTTCCTCCACTTTATATGGGATGCCGCCACAGCATGGCTCGACAAACGGTGCGATGGTGCGTGCCCGGGATCTGAACTGGCGAACCCCGGGCCGCCGCAGCAGAGTGCACGCACTTAACCACTTGACCACCCAGCCGGCCCCAAGAGTTTCTCTTCTTTACATTGTTCAATTCTTATGATTGTGAACCCATTCTATTATAGAATGTTAAGAATAATAGCTGGTGAACTAATACTAGAAGGTCTCCTTTATGAAAAAGCAACGAGGAAATTATTGTTTGGTCTTAGTATCAGGAATAGTTGTGGCTCTTCTAACCAACTGGTCTGTTTTTATCAAATAGACATTCTGAAATGTTTCAAGTGACCAGGTTTCCCATTTTGTGTTGAGTGCTGAAAGTCTTAGAGTCAACTTTGAGGCCCATTTATGAGGAATACATAGAAACTTCTGTGGTATGCATTTTTGTATTGGTCTTAATCATGACTCCATACTATATTCCTACAGTCTTCTTTCCTTTTTCTCACAAAATTGTAGTTTGCTACCTTGTATCATTTACAAACTTGCTTCATTATATCTGGAACAAGGCAGAATATTAATGAATAGAAATGCTTTAAAGGCTTTTTTTTTTCTTTCTTTTTAAAAATATATAGTTTGTTTTGATTTTATTTCATTTTAGTTTAATGCATTGCAGTCTGACTGAAGGTCCTGATCCTGAATTCCAGCTTCTGCCACTTACTGGTTATGTGACTTTGGATAAGTTCTTTAGCCCTTCTGAGCCTATAAAATGGGAATAATAATAAATTTCACAGGATAATTGTGAAGATTACAATAATTATCCAAAGGATTTACCTGATTTAGCTACTGCCACATAGAAAACATAATAAAAAAAGGGAAAATTTGCTCTACATAGAAAATTTACTAAGCAAATGGAACTAGAATTATTTTTGTGAGATTTTAAGGACATAAAGCACATTAAAACAATTTTATTAAGACATTAGAAAAATTCAGCAAAGCTCTTTAATGGGGAAATATTTAATTTTTAGTATAAGTGAACTATCTTTAGTCTGGAATGAATTTACCTATTCCTAGAACATCCACCAGAACACACCACCATCAAGAACAAGTGAAAACATAATCTGTATTCCAAAAACACTTTCAAATCAGCTATTTAGTATGTATTTTCCCATGAAACAATAATGTAAATGGTAGCAAGGCTCCAAAGGACCCAGAGAAGGCTAGTCAACTGGTAATTTGGCTGAACCACAGGATTATAACTTCTCAGTATGTCTATACCTAAATGAGTCCTAAGTACATTTCCCTTGACTTTTTTTGTGTGTGTGTGCAGAAGATCAGCCCTGAGCTAACATCCAATGCCAATCCTCCTCTTTTTGCTGAGGAAGACTGGCCCTGGGCTAACATCTGTGCCCATCTTCCTCTACTTTATATGGGACGCCGCCACAGCCTGGCTTGATAAGCGGTGCGTCAGATGGGCGCCTGGGATCTGAACGTGCGAACCCTGGGCTGCCACAGTGGAGCGCACGCACCTAACCACTGTGCCACCAGGCCGGCCCCTCCTTTGACTTCTAAATGAGAATAACTTTCTACCTTCTTCTATCTCCCTTTCTTGGCATTTAGAAAATATTCTGCCTTTACTGGTCAGCGGCTGTAAGAAGACAGACCTATGTTGCAAAAGTAGATGGCTTATTCATTCCCGGAACCTACAATTTTTGTTTTATGTCTCTGACTTAAATGTTCCTGATGCCCAATCTGTCTGACAAATTTCTTTTCATTTTTCAAAACCCAATCTAGATGCTGTTACCATCTTATCCCTGTTATGTCTCAAAGGAGGCTATATAGCATATGGCCGTGAAGTGCGTGGATGGGCTACAAGTCGTATGGTCTGGACTAACATCCTCCCTCTATCACTGACTAGCGTACGACCATGGTGAGTTATTTAATACCTCAGAACCTCAGTTTTATTACATGTAAAACATGAATAATAATGATGCTACCTACTTCATAGCCCTGATGTGAAGATTAAAAGAGATAATGGAAGTATAACGGTACAGTGCCCGGCACAGAGCAACTGTTAAATGAATGGCAACTACTATAATGCTATACTTTTCATTATGTGTTGCAATTTGTTTATTTGTAGGTCTATCTCCATTGTTAGACTGTGAGCCCCCTGAGGCTATGGATTGTGCTGCAGTCTTCTTTATCTTCAGTTCTAAACCCAGTGTCCAGTATATAGTAGGTGCTGTGATGACAGATGGGTGGGAGGGTAGGTGGAGGGGAAGAAGGGATAAGGAAAGCACTTGAATTGAGACCCTGGTTCTTTTCTGTGTAAGCCATGAGAACAGGATGTAGAGATAGGGGAGGATTTAACCACAGCCCTTGCCAGGTCTGAGGCAGCAAGGGTTTCCACGGTGGCTTCTATGAAGGTCTTACTTAGCAGGGTGTAAAGAGGCTCCAAATTAAAAAATTTCTAAGGGAGGTAGATCAAACCAGGAGCAAAATTACTTAGGTGGTGAGGGCAGGAACTGCAGGGCTTGGGAGTCAGAGCAGGCACTTGGATGATGACAGTAAGCTGCTACAGGAAGTGAAGATAAATCTGCAATGAAGATAAATTTGCAATGCTAATAGGGAGAGACAGGGAGCTCTTGAGGCCAGGTCAACTGCAGAGCTCACTTACTGGATGCACGCAAATTCACGTGTCGGGGAGGAACAACATCGTTAAAATATTGTCATTAATTGCCATTCTTCAGATTTTAAATATTGACGACATGTTTTCTAATCTAAAGTCTCTGTAAGTAGCACAGAAAGAATAGACCAAACTGGATTCAATCCTGGCACAATCATTTACTACTTTGTAACTCTGGGCAAATTACTTAATCACTGTGAGTCTGTTTCCGGATCCATTCAACTGAGAATACCACCATCGTGTGGGATTATTACGAAGGTTGGTAATAATAAATATGAAGTGTCTGACACAATGCTTGGCCAACAGAGGATACTCAATAAATAATAACTATTATTTTATAAATCAACAGTATATTCAGCCATTCATAAAAAATAACCTGCTTAATCTTCTACTACTTCCTATAGCCAACTATGCTAAGTGGTCACAGTTGTTATAACATGTACAACATTGCTGTATCTTCAGGAAGATGAATCGCAAAGTCTGTCTCAACATTTCCTTCAACATTTACAGAAGTAAAAAAGCAGCTAACGAAGTGACTATTAACAGTCACATGAACAAATACAACATTAATATTTGAAAGTTAATGTTTATGCTGAAAGCCAAAGATTCTGGCAAATTCTAGCATCCAGGCAAAAGTTAAATTGGAGAGATTAGACTGACTTCAGTTATGTTTTTTTTCCACTGTGAAGTGCTTTATCACAAGAACGAAAAATCCCTAGAATAAAAGGGTGACACGTTATTTAACTATCTTAAGAAGCTGCTCCAATGGGCCGGCCCCGTGGCTTAGCGGTTAAGTGCGCTCACTCCGCTGCTGGCAGCCTGGGTTCGGATCCCAGGCGCGCACCGACGCACCGCTTCTCCGGCCATGCTGAGGCCGAATCCCACATACAGCAACTAGAAGGATGTGCAGCTATGACATACAACTATCTACTGGGGCTTTGGGGGCAAAAATAAATAAATAAAAGTTTAAAAAAAAAAAAAAAGCTGCTCCAATAAATGGTAATTTTCATAGTAAGTCTACTACAACTATTATCTTGGTTTAAATTTTTAATTGTTTTCACTTATTCTTTCTTTAGTCATAAAACTTTGAAACAGGTGAAGGTATTAAAATCTGCTCAGAAAACATAATGAAAAGGAAATCTCCAACTGAAGAAGTCACCTGCCTCTCAGGGTCATCCCTTGCAAGTACTTCCAGCATTTGATTAGAAATGCCAGTAACAGATTTTTCAGTTTCTCATCTTTACACCTACTGTTAAGATTACAGAACATTTTAAAATGGCATATTGGGTAAAGAAGAGCAGCATGGTTATAGAGTTTCACATCATCTAGTAAATTTAATCTCTTCTTCGCTTTGAATAGTCACCATAAGCTGCTTCTAGTCAATCTACCCTTATTTCCCACAACTTGGTCACATTAATTCTTAATCTCCTCTAAACTCCCAATTCCGTACTCACTCTCACCTCTGTGTTCCTGTGTGGTCCCCAGCTGTACTGTACTCACTCTCTTAAACCCAGAACTCTGGTCTACTCTGAATCACACAATTAGCGCCTCATCACCAACTGTTCTAGTTTTCATTTGCACATTCTAGCTCTTTATTTTAATAGCAGAAAATTCTACCCTATTAATTTTGTTTTCATGTTTGTAAAAGATAAAACGATTCCTTTCACGGGCCAAATATAAAAACTGACATTAAAGTTAAACCTCATGTGAACTATTTTCTGCCAGTCCTGATGAGAATATCATTATTTTGAGTTAAGGTACATTACAGGCAGAATTAATGTTTGTTAACTGATTTTTAGACTAGTCTTAGAAATAAAGTCAGTCCATATACAATTTTCTTAATTCAGCAACATCAAAGTTTCCTTATCTTCCTTAAATGGGAGATTGCTTTATTTTGGTCAAAATTTCCTTTAAGAAAAACTTTTGAACACAACGACTTATTCCCAGGGTTCTCAAAAGAATAAAGATTTCTAGGAAGTGCTTATCTGTAACTTGTTCTTTCATACATGGCTACTAGAGCAGAACAGATTACAAAAAATGCACACACATACGTAAACATTGTACATGATCCTGAATCCCTCAAATGTGATATTGGCTGAAAATCAGTATATACAGGAATGATCCCCAAAATTTCAGGACAAATTAAATTAAACCACATCTAAGATTTATCATTTTGGTTACTGTTTTGTTTCTTCATTCAGAATTTACTTAGATTGACTATCCAGGAGGTATTACCCAAAACACTTAGTCTTTAACCGAAGGGTGTAATACCAGGAAAGGGTAATGTCCAAAGTTTTCCTTTGAGGTTTAAATTAATTTAGTGGCCAAACTAAGTTTATTTCTTAACAAATGAGGTTTGTTACCTGTTGAAATCTCATCACTGTGAATAAACATTACTGTACAAATAATTCAAGCTAAGAAACATGCTTTTCCATTTATGTTTAGCTAGATATTTATCACTAGAAAACAATAAAGGAGAAGGAAATTGACCTACAGCCACATTAACAAAAAGTATCTCTCTTATCCAAATTATCATTAGTTTAAATAATTTAAATAACTTAGTATAGTACCTAGTAAAACTGTCCAAAAATTTCACGAGTTGAATCTCACAGATTCAAGGTAGTGCCAGTTTAAAAAGCGTTCAGATACTAAGAAATCTGTTAACTGATGTTAGGCAAGTATCCTTTTTTGCAATCTCAGTAATACTACCACCATGAAGGGAAAAAGAAGACAAGAGCAAAAAGACTTCCCTCTATCCACAACGGTAAATACCACAAATCTATTCTACAGAAGTATAAAGAAAATTTTAGTTTAACTGAAGTAATTTGACACCTAGACAAACTATCAAAGGTTTTCAGCTCACAATAAAAAAACAGAATACTTGTCATGCAAATATTAATTGATCATTTTAGATCATGATTAAAGAGATTTAAGGAAAATTAATCCTCAATATTGGAACAAAAAAAATCTTGTTAAAAAGAAGACAATCTTCCAAAACACTATTATTAATTATAATCAAGGATTCACAGAAAACATTTATCATGAAAGAGTCAGTCATACCCAGTAATGAAGTGTTGTTACAATACAGAGGAAGGAAGAAAGAAATATGTGAAGATCAAAATTTATCACTTACCTCATGATTCAGCTCTGCTATCTGATCTTTCAGTTCCCTAATATACTGGTTAGAATCAGACTTGTTAAGTTGTCCTTGAAGCTTTCCTTCTTCTTTCTGTTTTGTGATAATACAACAAAGCAAAAAAAAAAAAAAGAGACAATTTTCACAGCATGTACTCAAATACTTGAAAATATAGGACAGCATAAGGGCATATCCTTTAATTGGCTAAATTCTGAACAAAGCTGTCCTGAAACTATTTCAGAAAAATAATTCACAGTAAACTATACCAAATATTTCTAAACAATGCTTAATAGAAGTTATTTACCATAAATACAACTTACAAAATGTACCTTTTGAGAGACCCTTAGAAATCAATACATAATTGAATGGGTCTACCAGTGAAAAAGTTACTCTAGAATTTCAAAGCCATTTATTTAGTTATCTTGAGGGCAAATGATTTTCTATCCATTATCATAAGAGATTCAGTACTTAGTTGAGAAGGTAGTGAGCCTCCCACAGCTACAGTGGGAATCTGCTTTTGCTTGGGGCACAGAATAGAAGGGGAAAAAAAAAAAAGGTTCTCCAAACCACTCTTAAAGGGGGAGGACAGCTCTGAATCGCTTCTGTTTAATTAGCTCAGGAATATGTGCTGTGAGTCCTAGATATAACTGAATAAAAGATGCTCCAATCCTAAGGGCTAGTTCCAGAACTGTGTTGGGATCATTTTCCAGGGATACAGAATGGGAAGGGGAGGAGTTGCCTCTTTCTTATACCACCTGAAAACAAATGTGAACTTTTAAGATGATGGGCTTAACAGAGAGTGAAAACAGGTTTTTGACATCTCCAGATTATCTGTAATTAGGAAGCCATGTGCTGATGCTGAAAATTTTAAGAAGCTCTGATTCAGAGACTTCTGCTGAAACTAATGAATAACTCCTGATACCAGAAAAGTACCAGTTTACTTTTAATAGTCACCAACTACTCAGTTTCCTTCCATGGAGATAACCACTGTTAACAGTTTTTTAGTGTAATCTTTCCACGGTATTTTGTACACATATAATCAAATATACATGTATAGACATATTTTTACTTTTATTAGACACCATACACACTGTTCTACACTTATTATCTTTCAAGAACACAACTTGAAGATCAACCAATATCAATAAATATAGAGCAGAAAAACATACATTTTGATTTTAGAGAGCTTTGAAGTTCATGTAGGTTATCTTCATACTATCTGAAGATTTATAGGTTTTTTTTTAATTGATGTTTTAATAGTTTATAACATTGTAAAATTTTAGGTTGTACATTTTTGTTTGTCCATCACCATATATATGTCTCCCTTCACCCCTTGTGCCCACCCCCTACCCCCATTGCCCCTGGTAACCACAATACAGTTTTCTCTGTCCATGTGTTGGTTTATATTCCACAAATGAGTGAGATCATACAGTGTTTGTCTTTCTCTTTCTGGCTTATTTCACTTAACATAATACCCTCCAGGCCCATCCATATTGTTGCAAATGGGACGATTTTGTCTTTTTTTATGGCTGAGTGGTATTCCATTGTATATACACACCACATCTTCTTGATCCAATCATCAGTTGAGGGACACTTAGGTTGCTTCCACTTCTTGGCTATAGTGAATAATGCTGCAGTGAACATAGGGGTGCATAAGCCTCTCTGGATTGTTGATTTCAGGTTCGTTGGATAGATTCCCAGTAGTGGGATGGCTGGATCACAGGGTATTTCTATTTTTAATTCTTTGAAGAATGTCCATACCGTTTTCCATAGAGGCTGCACCAGTTTGCATTTCCACCAGCTGTGTATGAGGGTTCCTGTTTCTCCACATCCTCTCCAACATTTGTTGTTTTTTGTCTTGGTGATTATAGCCATTCTAATGGGCGGGAGGTGATATCTTAGTGTTGTTTTGATTTGCATTTCCCTGATGATTAGTGATGTTGAACATCTTTTCATGTGCCTGTTGGCCATCTGTATATCTTCTTTGGAGAAGTATCTGTTCATTTCCTCTGCCTATTTTTTGATTGGGTTGTTTGTTTTGTTGTTGTTCAGTTGTGTGAGTTCTTTATATATTATGGAGATTAACCCCTTGGCAGATATATGTTTTGCAAATATTTTCTCCCAGCTGGTGGGTTGTCTGTTGATCTTGATTCTGGTTTCATTTGTCTTGTAGAAGCTCTTTAATCTGGTAAAGTCCCACTTGCTTATTTTTTCTTTAGCTTCCCTAGTCTGGGTAGGCATGTCATCCGAAAAGATTCCTTTATGACCAATGTCAAATAGTGTGTTGCCTATATTTTCTTCTATGAGTTTTATAGTTTCAGGTCTCACCTTCAGGTCTTTGATCCATTTTGAGTTAATTTTTGTGAATGGTGACAGCAGATGGTCCACTTTCATTCTTTTGCATGTGGCTGTCCAATTTTCCCAACACCACTTATTAAAGAGACTTTCCTTTCTCCATTGTATGTTCTTAGCTCCTTCGTCGAAAATTAGGTGTCCGTATATGTGTGGTTTTATTTCTGGGCTTTCAATTCTGTTCCCTTGATCTGTGTGTCTGTTTTTGTACCAATACCACGCTGTTTTGATTACTATTGCTTTGTAGTATGTTTTGAAGTCAGGGATTGCGATGCCTCCAGCTTTGCTCTTTTTTCTCAGGAGTGCTTTAGCTATTCGAGGTCTTTTGTTGCCCCATATGAATTTTAGTATTCTTTGTTCTATTTCCGTGAAGAATGTCATTGGGATTCTGATTGGGATTACATTGAATCTGTAGATTGCTTTAGGTTAATATAGACATTTTAACTATGTTTATTCTTCCAATCCATGCGCATGGGATGTCTTTCCGTTTCTTTATGTCATCGATTTCTTTCAATAATGTCTTGTGGTTTTCATTGTATAGGTCTTTCACCTCCTTGGTAAGATTTATTCCTAGATATTTTATTCTTTTTGATGCAATTGTAAATGGCATTATCTTTTTTGAGCTCTCTTTCTGTTAGTTCGTTATTAGCATACAGAAATGCAACTGATTTTTGTAGATTGATTTTGTACCCTGTGACTTTGCTGTAGTTGTTAATTATTTCTAATAGTCTTCCAATGGATTCTTTAAGGTTTTCTATATATAAAATCATGTCATCTGCAAATGGTGAGAGTTTCACTTCTTTGTTGCCTATTTGGATTCCTTTTTCTTGCCTAATTGCTCTGGCCAAAACCTCCAGTACTATGTTGAATAGGAGTGGTGAGAGTGGGCGGCCCTGCCTCGTTCCTGTTCTCAGAGGAATGGCTTTCAGTCTTTCCCCGTTGAGTATGATGTTGGTTGTGGGTTTGTCATAAATAGCCTTTATTATGTTGAGGTACTTTCCTTCTATTCCCATTTTATTGAGAGTTTTTATTATAAATGGATGTTGTATCTTGTCAAATGCTTTCTCTGTGTCTATTGAGATGACCATGTGGTTTTTATTCTTTGTTTTGTTGATGTGGTGTATCACGTTGATTGATTTGCAGATGTTGAACTATCCCTGCATCCCTGGTATAAATCCCACTTGATCATGGTGTATGATCTTTTTATTGTATTGCTGTATTCGGTTTGCCAATATTTTGTTGAGGATTTCTGCATCTATGTTCATCAGCGATATTGGCCTGTAATTTTCCTTCTTTGTATTGTCTTTGTCTGGCTTTGGTATCAGGGTGATGTTGGCCTCATAGAATGATTTAGGAAGTGTTCCATCTTCCTCTATTTTTTGGAATAGTTTGAGAAGGATGGGTATTAAATCTTCTTTGAATGTTTGGTAAAATTCACCAGAGAAGCCATTTGGTCCTGGACTTTTATTTTTTGGGAGGTTTTTGATTACTATTTCAATCTCTTTACTTGTGATTGGTCTATTCAGATTCTCCATTTCTTCTTGGTTCAGTTTTGGGAGGTTGTATGAGTCTAAGAATTTATCCATTTCTTCTAGATTGTCCAATTTGTTGGCATATAATTCTCATAGTTTTCTCTTATAATCCTTTGTATTTCCATGGTATCTGTTGTAATTTCTCCTCTTTCATTTCTATTTTATTTACTTGAGTCTCTTTTTTTCTTAGTAAGTCGGCTAAGGGTTTGTCAGTTTTGTTTATCTTCTCAAAGAACTAACTCTTTGTTTCATTAATCCTTTCTACTGTTTTTTTGGTCTCAATTTCATTTATTTCTGCTCTGATTTTTATTATTTCTCTCCTTCTGCTGACTTTGGACTTTGTTTGTTCTTCTTTTTCTAGTTCTGTTAGGTGTAATTTAAGGTTGCTTATTTGGGCTTTTTCTTGTTTGTTAAGGTGGGCTTGTATCGCTATGAGTTCCCCTCTCAGGACTGCTTTTGCTGCATCCCATATGATTTGGTATGGCATATTTTCACTTTTGTTTGTTTGCAGATAGTTTTTGATTTCTCCTTTAATTTCATCAATGATCCATTGGTTGTTCAGTAGCATGTTGTTTAATCTCCACATTTTGGTCACTTTCCCAGTTTTTTTTGTGGTTGATTTCCAGTTTCATAGCATTATGGTCTGAAAAGATGCTTGTTATGATTTCAATGAAGATTTATAGGTTTTTTTAAAGGAAGGTTTTAAAACATGCCTTAGGTCCTGTCCAATTACCTTGAAAGTGATGGGTTGCAGTGAACAGCATTTTCCAACATGGAGATCCCTATTGCTATCTTTCCCTTCACAATAAGAAAGGACCTTGGATATCATTTGGTTTGGTCCTTTGACTGCAGCCAAGTCTACCCTCTATATTCCTTTTATACATTCTCCCCTAACATCCTTGGCAGAAAGAACAACTAACGAGAACTGCTCCAGCAACAGGGTTCATAGCTCTTTTGTAGAGTCAGGGCACCATTCCAACAGGACTGCTCTTCTGCATCAACTGTCCTTGGAACAATGGGCCCACTAGGACCAGTTCAACTGACCCCATATTATCAACAGAGTAATTAAAAGCTGTTTTTCAGGAACTGAGAGATGACCCCTTGTCCAGTTCAGGCCAGTTGAGACCACCAACCCATCAACTTGGCCTGTGCAAATGCCCAATAGGCAACCCTTTCGACATCAGGGGGCCAAAAACTCCCCCCTCAGATCATGCTAACACCACCATTTTGGGAACATGTGTCCTAAGAAGAGCCATGAAGCTTGACTATGCTTGCACAGATCATCAATTACCTCACTTCTCCTTACCTTCAAACACCTATTTCTACATTTCAGACCGCCCTGCTCTTTTCTCTCATAAATTCTGCCCCAAGCCCTGGACTGGGGAGACCTCGAAATAGAGCTTTTTCTTTCCTCAAAAGCTTATGCTGTACTAATTGGTTTTTTATGTGCATCAGGCAGAGAACTCCCTTTGTGCAGTAACATCCTTGCCACCTTGATTGCATTCTTATGTACCCTTAGTCAGTTCTTCAAGTCCACTCATCAAGCTATTCCTATAAGCCCCCTCCCCCTTTTGTGTGTTTGTTTTTTCTTTTGGCAACAAGCCTTAGAAACCTTTTATTAAAAGGTGGCCTGCTGAAGCAGTTTGAAGTAACTAATATTTGCACAGATGTAAAAGAACAGCTATAGTTTCAAAAGGCTTTAAAACTTCTGATATATTTAAACACATGAATATCACACATAATCACTTAAGCAAAACTATCTAACAATTACTATATTCCAAATGTGCTAGGCTTCTTAAACATATATAAGACACCTTATGATTTTTAGCCATAAGCCCATATTTAAGAAAAAATATGTATTTTTTGAAAATTTAGTTAGAATTATCCATTCGACAGCCAAAGATGGGCAGAACCAACAAAACAGCAGACATACCAAGTCAGAGTCCTAATCATACCATCTCTGAAGCCTTCTCTGTTTTTTTCATTTCTACGAATCAATAAAGTCACTTTATTATTTAAACCAGTTTGAATATAGGTTTCTGTCACTTGCAACTAAAATAACAGCTAACATATCTTGACATTTATCAGACCTTCTCAGTTGAGGTATTACAAAGGAATTAAGCCCTAATGCCTAAAGCATCGTTGTATGTAATGATTTTAACTTCACTCTTATGTATCTAAAATGCTACTATGTACTATCCTTAGAAGAATTGAGAAAACAGTTACTAAAATTATTTTCTGTAGGACTTAATTCTCTTGTGGAGCTCTGGTGGAGAAAGACTGGGCTTACAATGTGCTAAGAATTGTTCTAAGCCCTTTACATGTAATCATCACAACAACCCTGTGTAACAGATATTATTATTCCTACTTCCTAGATAAGGAAATTAAATAAACGATTTAGTGAACTGGTTGCCTAAGAGTCACAGAAACAGTTGATACATTTTCACTCTAAATTACAGCATTCTGAACATGAGAAACAGTGAAGCAGACAAAAATATATGGATATTTATGCAAAGTATCAAGCAAATTAGCTTTCTTAGATTTGTTACAAAACCCTTATGTCTTTACTTGAATATTTATTTTAGCCCCTGCTGATTTAAATAGGAATTGTAATATAAAAAGAATTAAAGATAAAATGCTATAGCCATTTGCATTTATGGCTCTAAGCCAGTGACCCACATTATCAATTTACAGTTGTCCAATACCACTTACATGTGGTAAGATGCCTGCATCTTATTTTTAATCACTCCATTTTTAACTGAAATATTTCAAAGGCACAGAACAAGAAGAAAAGAGTAATGTAATAAAGACTAATGAACCCACCACTCAAATTCAGCCTGTCTCATGACTATCTTATCCTAAGATTTTCCTTGGCTCTAGACTTGCTCCATCTCAGTCCCATATACTCCCAAGTGGGAAAAGATGATGTCCAGCAGAAGGAATAAGTAGTGAGTAAGTGAAGTGAGAAAGAAGAGAAGGAGAGGGTATAAAAGAGAAAAAAACATATGGAGGGAGAATATTCATTGATGTAAAATAAATGAAGCATTATTCTCATAGAATGTATTTTCCAAATCCCACATGTGACATGAGAAATGACAGCAGCAACTAAGTAGATATCCTTCCAAATGGGGGTTAATTTAATGAGAATTACTCATTTTATATATGTGTTCAACTGTCCTTTTTGATGGCTTTTTAGTCTAATTTTAGTATCTAATTTTAGGTTGATTAAATGGAAAGTGCAATCCACTACTAGGAAGAAATCTTTCTGGATGAGATAGAAAGGCTAGATGTTTGTTGGTTAGAATCGGACTTGGAGAAAGGTACTTTTAAATCTGGTCCCCAGTAAGGCAAAGTTCTTGAGAATTCTGGACATCCCACAGCAATAACACCATGTGGGATAAAATAAAAATTTCAGGGCAAATAAAACGACAAAGCCCAAGGTCAGCTCTAATGCTGTAAGACAGATGCTCAAGAATGCAGAAATACTTTAGGTTTAAAAGGCTGTAGAATGATCAGTAACAATAATTAATACCAATTCTTTCCTATAGGAAAACTAGCATGAAAAAAAGTCTGGCAAGAGGAATCATTAAATCTGTTTTACAAAAAGCGACCAAGTGACTCCAAAAATCTATTTCCTCCAAAGGCGAGTCTTAGCGAGGTTTAGCTAAAAACTTTGTTATAGCACCTTGATTTCTTTGGAAGAAAGGCAGTATTTAATGAAAAACAGGGCAGTTAGGACATTTTACAACAAAAAATTGAAATGTTTTTAACTTAAAAAAAACAAGTTAAGGAGTCTTCAAAGAAGGCCTCTTAAGATTTATGACTAAAAAACCTAGACGTTCCTTGATTTTCTATTTATTGTAGAAAAAAGGCAGAATTTCAAAGAGAAAAACTTATTGTATATATATTTTTTAAGATTTAAATGTAACTTTATAAAGCTTAATATTAGGTTTCTTCTGCAAAATTTTTACATACAAAAAGTTAGACTATGATGTCATTAAACCACTGTCTCTGTGGACACACATACACCCCCAATAACAACTCGTAAGGCACACTGGCTAAACTGAGGAAAGAGGAAGGGTGATTCAGCAGCTCCAGGCTCCAGCAGTTATCCCAGGATGGGACAATCACCATCCCAGCACACTTGTCACACATTAGTAGCACACCAGTGTGACAGAGACACCAGCTGGAGAGCTCTGCATGGAGTATTCTGATTCAACAGTCTGCTTTAAGGGAATATAGCTGATATTTCAAAAACAGAAGTAAAAAGTGAGAGATATCCTAAATGCTATTTAATAAATTAAAAAGTATAAATGACCTTTCATCTAAAAGTCTGTGATTTTTATGTTCTACAAATGGGCTCTTATCTAAATATGTCGATTCAAAGCCTTTTGGGATTCTCTTTAAAAGTAACTGAATAACTATATATTTACAATACCAAAAAAACCCAATTAACTATCATATTCTAAGAAGTGGATATCAATTTAATTTCATTTATGAGACAGTTCGTTCAATTGTCTAATGTTTAAGATTTTTTTGCAAGTATTTTTACAGCTTTCTATTTTCAAGCAATGTCCACATGGTTCTTTCTGATAAGCAGGTGGGAAAACGTCAGCTACACTAATAAATTTACCAGGAACCTGCATTTTCTTGAGGTTTTCTTTTGGTCTAGCTGATAACAACTACAGATTGCCAGTTAACTGGTTTCCTAAGCAAAACTAATTAGGTAAGTAATAAACAAAGTAAAAGAGATCCAACACATCAACAATTTTGTATTCTGTAATTTCACTGAACAGACCTTAAATACATACCTTTTTGTCACACAATAAAAGAAACTTTACATTAAGAGAGCATAAAGTAACATTTACAAAAAGATTTAAATGCATATTTCACTGTTGGATCTATCTTTGAATAATTATTTTAGCAATTACCATTATGATGTCTATAATAATCTAATTCCTATTAAGGCCTTAAGCCACAGAGCTTCGTATATGAGCCGCTTAATTAAAAGGTCACCAATAACTCCAGTTAATGACATGCATGTTTAAGTGATTAGGGGTAAAGTATAACAACTTCACTTTAACTTACGCTGAAATGCATCAAAAAATAAAACTCTTAGAATGGTGGACAGGTGAGTATCTGATAGAGCAACAAATAAAACAAATATATCAAAATATTAATTTTAGAATAGAAGTAGTGGGTTTATGGTGTTCACTGTACAATTCTTTCAATTTCTATAAGCTTGCAATTTTTATAATAAAATACTGGGAGGAAGAAGTCATCAATAAAAAACCAATTCATTCCCTCTCCCCCTCCAGTCTGCTCAAAAGTAAGCACTTGGTCCACATTGTAGTTCATTTACATATGTGAAAAGATATATATCTCCCAAAGGTTACTCAGCAATTCTTCATTTAAAATCTACCTTTTGCTCTAGGAATGGATAATGCTTTCTTCACATGTTACTTGAAACTTAAGAAACTGAAAAGTAATATGATTAAATCATAATAAGTACTTCAATGAAACATAATATAATTTTAGAGCACGCTGTTACAGTTAATCTATATAATACTTTGTAGTAGATTCTATGGTTGTTACCTCAAGATCCATTCTCTCTCTCTCCCTCATTATGTAGCGGTCATAGGACTGGAATTATCCCCATCCTTAACCCCATAGGTAGGGCCTGATTGGTAGGGTTTAAACCAAACAGGATAATCATATCTATTTTGCACAGTGATTGGTTCAGGGGTTGCTCAAATAGTGTGAGCTCAAAATTTTTGCTGGAAATTATGGGATACAGCTTCTTATTCTAGATATTATGATATGTGGGTATAAAGCTCAACTTGTTAGCCATTTTTAACACAATGAGGAAAACCTCCTCATAATAAAAATGACATGGAGGGCAGAGCCTTCAGAGTCATGGCTAAATGCAACAAGTTAGAGCCCAACTCAAACTTTTCCTGAAGCACATCCTACCTCTGGACTTTTCAGGTACATGAGCCAATAAATCTTTATTATTTAAGCTATAAACAAATCCAGGATTGGGTTTTCTGTCATCTGCAAAAACATCCTACCTAATAAGTATTTTTAAAAATATGGCTAAGTAAATTTTAATACAATAATATAAACAACATAATCTAGGAAATGCTTAAAACAGTGATTCCCAAACATGATTACCGAGAAAAATCACTTTGGGAGTTCTGTCAACATATACATTAAGAGAATCCATTTCTGAAGTACTGAATTCTAAATATGTGGGAATGGGGCTTGAAAATCAGTATACTTTGAAAGCTACAGAAGCAGTTATTCTGATATAGCCAGTGTGTACGCCAATACTTGAAATGCACTGGTTTGAACCACCTTTGAAAATTAACTATTTTTTTTTAACACAAATTCAAAATTCTATTTACACGTCAATTATAAAATACTTTTCATCCTATTTCTTAAGGATCTCAAATAATATTTTATAACTTTACACTCATAATAGAATTTATTTAGTATAATTTTACATATAAAAGAGAGATCAATATTTCTTTCAACTACCACCACAATGGTAAATGTGGTAAATGACCAAGACTCATAAATTTATTTACAAATAGTCTCTACATTTCCAGAGCGAATATATTTAAAAACAAAAACAGAGGAAAACTGTCAAGTGTTCTTAATTAATTTCTTTCAATTCTGCTATCTGTTTCACTTCACATTATTTCTATGTTAGTTTCAGCTGGTCAGTTCCCTGTCTACAGAAGTTGGCTCAACTTTGAACTCAAATCCCTTTCTTGGTTAACCAAGCTCTCAAACAGAAAATATTATTTTAAAATTTAGTAACATATGATGAGGAACTAAATAAAATGTTTAGGATCTGAGAAAATTCCACATATATGACCCCTATGACTGAAAACTAAGATAACTCTTCTAAAGAATTAAGAAAAGCTAAAGATTTGGGGACAAAGTAATTCTTTAAAAACTTAAGAGCATCAACATCTAGGGGGGGTATGGCAAGAAATAAGGAAAATATGGAGTCCAATTCTCTAAACTTTTTATTAGGTAACAAAAAGAGTCAAAAAGCTATGTTCTTTGATATAACACATAAATGTGTGTAGAGGAATATTTTACTAAGAGCAGTGATCCTGGGCTTCGACTACCTGGACTGTTTATTAATGACCTCAGGCATACACACACACCTGTTTTTTCCCTGCAACCACTGGGAGCTATAACCAGAGAAAAGAAGAGGTAGAGATGGACTGTGTCCAGGATGTGTCACATATTCTGTTACAGTTGATTGAAAAATCAGTAAATGCTGTAGTCAGCAGGAAAAAAAAAAAATTATGTATTTGTGCAGGAGGTAGATGGTCACAGTAGAAAGAGGACATTTTAATCAGAGATATCTTCACCTACATCTACTGTACTCCATACTATTTACAAAGTTGAACAGTTAAATGTGACTGAGCATTAAGCTAGAAGATTAAAGAGAAAATGTGAAACGTTTTCTCTATAGCTCTAAGCAGCATGTTTTGCATGATATACTGCAGCAAAACTGAGATGAATACAATGTTAAATTGCTTTGAACAAGTGTTTGGGAGAAAAGTGGGGTTTGGTAGTGTATAATATTAAAAAATACTGCGGAGGTGAGAGAAGAAGAGGCAGGGGCCCAGTTTTGTTTAAACTCATGAATTTAGTCAGCCTCATTTTTTTAAGAGAATTTGTAATAGGCATGCCTAAGAGTCCATTCTTGTTTATTTGTTTCTTTATCTGTGTTTTTAATGCTGGTTATAACTTACCCTATCTTGCCACAGGAAGGACACTTCCTTAGAGAGGAAGATAGCAGATTTTAAAAGCTATGTTTCAAGCCATAGGCTTTTTAATACTTCATATGACCAGATAATTTGCTTAGAAGTTTTTTTTTTTTTTAAAGAATTTAACCAGTTAATGCCTAGTTAATGTACTAGATGCATAGATGAGGTAGTAGAAAGCACCAAATATAAAAGCATCTAGTCCATTATTTACATCTTGCAAAATTTTTCTCTAGCTTTTTAGTTTCCAAAATTTTCAAATTTACAGAAGAGCTGAAATAATAGTACAATGATACCCATAAATCCTTCAGTGATATTTATAAATTACTATTTTGCCATATTTGCTTTTGTTCTTGCTATATATATGTATATCTTCTGAACCATTTGAACGTAAATTGCAGATAAGACATTTCACTACTATATATTTCAGCATGCATCTCCTAAGAATAAGGAACTGTCCCACATAACCAAATGCCATTATAACACCTAAATTAATAGTTTAATTCCACAGTATTATTGAACATGTAGTTCCTATTCAAATTTCCCTAAAAGAGCCCAAAATATTACTGTCCAGAATTGAACTAAGGTTCATGGTTACATTTGGTTATTATATCTCTTTAGCCTCTTTTAATCTACAATAGTCCCCCTGCCTTGTTTTTCATGATACTGTTAATATTTTTGAAGAGTCCAAGTCTATAGATTGTGTATTATCCAAGCTAAAATAGAAAAATTTCCCATTCCAACAAAACTCCAAGTACTATTTTCATTCATTTTTTCAAACGAAATAGGCAGCAGAGTAAAACGAATATAATGTATATTTAATGGTTGGTTGGGTCAAGGCAGTAAGAGACATGGGCACAGAAACTTAAATATCTGAAGCCAAAGACTCAGGAAATTTATAGGAATGTACTTGAAGGCAGTACTTTATATATTACACTGGTAAATATTTATTTTATTATTGACACATATTTGGTAAAAGATGAACATCATAAATATCAGCAGTTATGATTTTTTTTTGCCTCTTATTAAGAGACTAACCTATAGGTTTAACTTTTCAGTCCTTTTAGGTCCAAAGAACTCTCTCCGTATTTGACATCACTTTAAATACACACAAAAGCCTTTCAGCCGGTCATTTGTCTCTTTGCAAAAATGTTCTATAAAGTAGGTAGATGACTTTAAATTCTGGGAAAAGGAGAGGGTTAGTCACAAAGAAATCTCTAAGAAAGAAAGGACTTGTCCTAAAAGGAAAGCATCAAATAGTCACTCATTAAGCTTCATCTTGATCACTGAGACAGTGCTCACAGCTGGAAAACTCTATAGCTGAAGAAAATGTGATTCATCTTCTGGATAGCTGGAATTGTCATGTTTTAATATCCTCAAATTCCAGGTCATGGGGGTTATCATCTCGGTGAAAGACTCATCTCCATTTTTGTTTCTTGGCTTTGTTTTCTGTTTTGTTTTTGTTTTCAATACCACAAAGTTAAAACTCAAAATAGGCGCTCTCGTGCAGTGTAAAGCAGTTTTTGTCTCACCTTTTCCCCTATGAAGAAAGGATATATGGTGATATATCCTGTTTACATGATAAACACCATCACCCTAGGCTGCATTAAGACCTGAGAAGCCCTCTGGGGAGTGCTGTCTTGGGATACCAAGTCTTTTGAAGAATTATTTCCAAAAAGCGTTCCTAGATCTATGCAAACATCATTTCATCTTTTTGTCATTCTACTACGCATCACTATGATTTCTCAAGATCCTCTTCTCCCAGCTTGATGATTATTATGGTCTAGACCTATTATTTCCATACTCTGGATTCTTATCACTGCTTCTTTCTCTTAGCAAGACTTTCTCCAGACTGACAGACTAATAATAAGTCTTCTTTTTTGGTATGGTCCCTTTACCTGTGTATTGTCCTCATAGGTGGCTTGACCTAAGCACAGTCTGGCTCTAACAGCACTAGAGGATTAAACAGACTCAGTGGCTAATTAACTTACAAGGATCACATGGCTACCTAGGAAAAAGCTAGGGGTAGAAATCTGGTTTCACTCCTAGTCCCATATTTGTGAGACAAATCACAGCAGGATATGTGCTAGAATTGTTTTTCTAAAAATGATGTTCCTTATTTTATGTTATTCATGTATCTTTTTCTGGACCCTCTGTAAAGAGTGATAGTAAGCCAAAGTTGGGGAGTATATCCTTAGCTGTCAAAGATTCGCATGTACCTTCCTTAGCATCAGATGACCAGATGGCTCCTATATATTCATCTCACTGATAAAACATGTTCTTCTGTCGCCTGTTTAAAGGACCCATGATTTTGCCAACAAGTATTTTTATCAACTTATTAGACTGAGTATTAGAATTTGATAGGAGCCAGCTGTTTTCATCTAAGTATAGAGGAAGGCCAGTGTGAAGAACCAAATTATAATTACTTATATATTCAGTAATCCCTTCCCATATGAAGTCAAGGGAGATCAAGGTACAAAAAAAAAACCAAAAATAAATCAAAGACAACCTATACAAGGATAATATCAATAACATTTTATACATTTCAGATCCATAACTCATTCTATAAAGTTAATTTCCTCTCGCAACAATTTCAATGAGAAGGTTTGGCTTGGCTGTGAATAACACAGTTATTATGAGTCATTTTTCCCCTGCATACATTCCTCCATCAAACATTCATCACCTTTAGCTCATGATTTGGAGTTCACCTTTCTTACAGAGGAATTTAAATGCTTGAGGGGGAAAAAATAGGGAAAAAATTTTAATTAAAAAAAATAAAGCAAAGAGCATAACAATCATTTCTATTCATACTTCCCAGAATTGATCAATATTAACATCTCGGAATACGTGCAGCCAGTTTTTTTTTAAAGAAAAATAATTGTTTCTGTAAAATTATACATGTTTACCTTAATTTAAGCAAAAGAAACACAAAGATGAAAATTAAACATTAAATTTTAGCTAAAATTGATAGAAAAAAAAGTACAGTGAATGCAAAGTGTTTCTTCTATACAAGAGAGATAATTTCCTTAAAAAAATACTCTAAGAAAAGCAATTATGAGAAACATTAAGATGTTGAAGTTCATTTTTTTATTAGATGCTTTAAATTTATGTGGTATCGATTAACTATCCTGCTGTAAAAGATGGGATATGAGTGCATTTATACTTGCTTTCATCTCCCCCTCCCTCCACTTCCAGATTTTTGTTAGCAATGTTATTTTTACATTGCCAAAGTTTGCAAGAAAAACATTCTAATCTGTAACCATTATTCCTATATTCATTTAGTAATAGTTTTGTATTTAAATTGATTCAACATTCACCATTCATCTTTTCAAATAGTGCCCATGTTTCTTATTTTTTATTTTGACTTGTTTTAAGCTGGATTTCACTATCCAGTAGTTTTTTCAAGAAAGGATCATGAGACAGTATCCAGCAGTCTTTTCACACTGGAAAATGCCAAGCTGTTTCTTCAATATTTTAAGTGACATCTTGTTTGGCTATAATATTTTTGGGTCACCCAAATTCAGAATTTTATAGACTAGCCCTAAGAGAACTTTCTGTGATGATGGAAATGTCTCTATCTGCATTGTTCAATATGGTAGCTAGTATTGATTTTAATTTTCTTTAATCTAAATCAATTTAGACTTAAATTACATGTGGCCAGTGGCTATGTATTAGACAGTGCAGCACAGTCATTGCTCTCTTGGTTTCTGGCATTGAATATGCTGTGAGAAATCTGAAAGACAAGTCTTAATCTTCCCATACGATTTTGTAGGTAATTTGCTTTAAGTGTTTATGGAGCATGCTGTGTCAAATTTTCCTAGAACATAGGGTTTTCTTTTAATATGCATTTTTGAATTTTCCTTAATCTCAGGGACCTCTTCTTGTTTATATCTGAATACAACTTCTTTCCATTTGTTGTGGGACACCAATTATCCTTAGCGTTAGATTATCTGTCATTCACACCTATTAGCTAATACCTGTTCTACATTCTTAATCTCTGCATTCATTGTGATTATTTCAAGATTTTCTTCCACGCCAATATTCCACTTCACACCATTGTCTACTGAATAGACTATTATTTTTTGGTTTCTGCAATGATGTATTGGGCTTCCATTTGTTTCCTTAGCGGTAAAATCTTCCTTCTTACTTCACTGTATTTTTTTATCATCTTATCTTTTGATTTCTTAATTTTATTGAACTCATGTTTAGTTGTTTTATAGTGCAAAGCAATTGTAATTCCTCTCTTATCCTTGCATTACCCTTCTTCTTGGTTGGGATCTTTTTGAATGGTAGTTCTCTTTCTCTGTTATAATAACACAAACCAAGTTGCTGTGCCATTTCTTCTCATCGTGCTCATGGCTAGGTGACTGTCCAGACATTCCAAATGCTTTAACTATACGGGTTACTTATTAACTCTCTTTTCACCATATTTAAAATCTATTTTCTTTGCCCTCCAAGCTCAAGTTTTTTCTCACTTTTCTATAGCTTGAGGGATAGCACAGGGAAAAGAAGAACCTGGCCAAACAAGGGCTCTACTTATTCTTCTGAGATTTTGTTAAATATCTTGTATTACCTAATTGGGGGGATATATGTCAAAACCTGGGTTTCAGGATTCAGATCATTTCCCAAATTCAGTGTGTTGTCCCAGGGCCTTCACTTTAGTTAAGATTCAGATGTTTACTTTCTATCTCTTTCACTGGGTTGTTCCTTCCAGAAGTTTCTACAACACCTCAGTCAGAAAATTACATACTCATTTTCCTTTTCTCCACATTTGGGATATGAAAGAATCCTCCAGGGATTTTGCTCACTTACCTATACAGCTTGGTGAGTGAGATAGGAGAGTGGAGACAGCTGAGGTTAGAAGCCAAGCCCTGCTGGGCCTCTGTGCTTTATAATAGTCTATTTCTTACCTTAGCTGTCACATTTAAAGTTTACTGTATTAAGTTATGCTCCTTTTCCTTTCAGGCTGCTTTTAATGGAAAAGTATTTGCCTTAAAAAAAAAAAAAAACACTATTATTTACTACTTTGTTAGATGGTTGGGGTATGAAATTATGGGATCAGTTTTAATCTACCTCTGGGGCAGCATTTATTTAAATAAATGAATCTTTACATATAAAGTACTTAGAACCTGCTACCTGCTTTTATGGCACAGAATATCAAACTCTCTTACACATGGCTATCTTCTGTTCCCCAAAATTCATTCAGCAATTATTTTTTGAGCACCTGTTATATGCCAGGCACAAGCCATAAACACAGTAAATAAGACAAGATTCTAATATATTATATGTGGGTGTGAGATAATTTTTAAAGTGAGGATAATTTCAGACATTGATAAGAGCCATAAATAATATAAAACATGATGATGAAACAGAGAGTAACAGTGCGAGGGGCCAACTTTACAAAGGTGGCCAGGGGAAGTCTCTATGAGTCAGTGACTTTTAAGTTGAGATATAAACAATGAGAAGGAACCAGCCATGGGATGATGAGGAAGCACAGTATTCCAAATATAGGGAAGAGCAAGAGCAAAAGCCTTAATGTAGGAATGAATCAGTTTGGTTCAAGAAACAGAAATAAGGTTGGTGTTGCTACAGCATAATATGTGAAGGGGAGTGTGGTTTATGATGCAGTCAGAGAAGTAGGCAGGAGCCAGACAACTCAGGGACTTTTAGGCCAGAGAAGGAGTGTGGCACTTTTGCTAGGTTGACAAAGTTTTCTTTGTGGCTATTTTCCTATAATTATTTGGAAGTTCTAATTCTTATTTCCATTCTAGCAATGATTACCTTAAAAATTATTTAAATGTATGTACACTTTTAAAAACTACAATGGTAATTATATAAATTCATATAGTGTAAAAAGTGAACTCCTGACCCTTACTCTTTTGCACTAAGCCCTTTACTCTCCCAGGGGGAATACCGTCAACAGTTTTGATAGGTATCACAGCAGACACTCCAATGTATTTAAACACACATATATATACATATTTGTGTATACACATAATACATACACATACTTTTTAACACACACAAGTCGAATTATGATGTGCATTCTGTCTATAATTTGTTTTTCTCATTTAATATGTCTTTCAGATCTTTCTTTATTCTTTCTTAAAGATATAAACTACTCCAAGTATGGATTTACCTTGGTTTAACCATTCTCCTATTGATGAGTAGTTACCAATGTTTTTAAATAATAAAAACAATGTTGGATTTTTGCATCCATCTTAAGAATTACATAAAGAACACAAAATAAATCTAAAATAGAAGGAAGGAAATAATAAAAATAAGAACAGGAATAAAACAGAAAAAAAAAGGTGGCTTATTGTGTAAATTTGCAACTGTTTAGTAGTATTCTCCTGGCCAGTGGTATTGGTTCCTGGAAGTACTATTGCTTTCTCCCTTCTTAAATGCTCTACAGATGTCTAACATAGCACCCAATTCTCAACTGAAACTTATAATTAGTTATTAAGTTTTTATATAATAACTTTAGAACAGGAAATCAGTGCTTAATATACTTTAACATTTTAAGCCTGACAAATTAAAACTTAAAACATGGTTTACAAATAGACATCACACCCTTAAAGGAAATAACAGAAACAATTAGTAATCTCTCTATGCTCTCTTCATAGAGATTTCAAAATAAATCTAAGGTTATACATAGGATGTGGGTTTTTCACTGGGAGTAGTATTACAGAAGGTTTGTGGTATTAGAAGGGTCATGACACAATGCAGGTTGCTTAGTCTAAAATGCAAGTGTAAAGCTTATATTTAAAAAATATTTTAAATTACACCCACAGATGAAAAACGTAACAAATAGAGAGATTATGCTATGTAAAGATATATCCAAGCTCTCTCCCCTTTGCAGAAGTTAAACTATTTTAGAGACTATAAAAAGGCAATATCTTGACTGTTTTAAAGGTTAAATAATACTTTTTTTCAAGACTATATTATGAAACTATGTTCAACGGTCACAGAAGCAACCATATTAACTTGTCGCAGGGGCACAAATTTTAAGTCCTAATTAGATATTTTCAACCTATGTATTAAAGCAAAATGTATTAAGCAAATTATGACTGCATATGAAATTACTATAGTAGAAGAAAACCCAATGATTTGAGTAAATCCGTGACAGTTGATAAGTAATCACCGTGATTAATCAACATAACCTTACTGAAACATCAATAGCAACCACTAAGCTTTAGTAAGTTATTACTGATTCGTACCTCGCCCTAAGAAAAATTAATCAGAATAGTAAATGTGGTAAATGGTAGCCTCTCCGTGACTTCAAGGTGACTCATTTGAAACATTTAAAAACAAATCATACTCATATCACACACTATTGGTAAGTTTCTACAACAGTTTCCTGTAATTTAAAGTCATGGACAAAAAGGTTTGAATATTCTTTGTTTTAGTAACTAGAAAAAATAAAAGTATATATAAATACATTTAAGAAAATAATAAGGTAAGTTGAAAAGTACGGAAGGGAGAAAAATCAAATTTTTTTCTTAATGCTAAGACTCATTTGATTCCATTTCAGAAGAAATATATAAACACAGACATTTTTGAAGTGATTTTTCTTCTAGGACCAGCTAAATGCATACATGAAAAATCAGCATTTGCACAAGGTTCAAAAGCTAGAAAACATTTCTTAGAAATCATAGTTTAATTAGAAACAGATCAATTTTGTGACCAATACTTAAAATTCTATATAATTCCAGGGGTTCCTAAAAACCATGATATTACATAAACTATTTTTTAATAGACTTTTTTTAGAACAGTTTTAGATTTACAGAAAAATTGATAAGATAGAGAGTTCCCATATACAGCCTGTACTCAGTTTCCCCTATCATTAACATCTTCCATTAGTATGGTGAATTTGTTACAATTAATGAACCAATATTGATCCATTATTACTAACTAAAGTCTATAGTTTATTCATATTTCCTTAATTTTTTTTAAACCTAATGTCCTTTTTCTCTTCTAGGACCTGTGCAGGATACCATATTACATTTAGTTGTCATGTCTCCTTAGATTCCTCTTGGCTGTGATAGTTTCTCCGAGTTTGCTTGTTTTCGATTACCTTGATAGCTCTGAGGAGTACTGGTCAGGTATTTTGTAGGATGCCCCACTACCAAAACTTGTCTGATATTTTTCTCATGGTAAGACTGGGGTTATGGGTTATTGTGAGACCACAGTGGTAAAGTACCATTTTCATCATATCGTATCAAGGATACCTACTATCAATGTGATTTATAACTGCTGATGTGGACCTTGATCATCTGGGTGAGGTAGTCTTCGTCAGGTTTCTCCACTGTAAAGTTACTCTTTTTTTCTCTGCCCTTTCCATACCATATCCTTTGGAACGAAGTCACTGTGCACAGCCCACACTTGAGCTATAGGGATTTATGATTCCTCTCCTTGAAGGCAGAGTATCTACAAAAATTACTTGGAATTCTTCTGTATAGAGATTTATCTCTTCTCTCCCATTTATTAATTTATTCATTATTTATATCAGTATGGACTCATGGATATTTATTTTATACTTGGAGTTATAATCCACTGCTACTTTAAATATTTTTTCCTCAATTGTTCCACCTTTGGCCATTAGGAGCTCTTTCTGTTGGCTCCTCTGTCCCTTTAACATACTCCTATTAATGTAAGGTTTTGTTTTGTTTTGTTTCGTTTTTGAGCACTTCCTTACTTTCTGGCATTACAAGATGCTCCAGGCTCATCTTGTGTATTTCCTGTTCTAGTCCTGGAATCAGCTATTTCTCTGAAGAGCTTTGGTTTCTGTTATTGGAGAATGGTATTAGAAACCAAGATCTGTGTGCAAGGTTTACATAAACTAATTTTAATAACAACAAGACAATCACTGATATTATGGCACTTAAGAGTCTAACCTTCCTTCACTAATTCTTCAGACATGACTATAAGCTGGTCTTGGGTTCTGAATGATATCCTTCATTTCTAGATATAGCAATATCTTAAAAACCTCTAAATACTTAATCTCTTTATATTTAACTCCATACTAAAGTTGGATACCAAAGAATCATCTCTGAGCACTTTAGTAAAAAAATATTTAAACTGAATTTCATAATACCTAATGAGTAGATAGCAAGCTGAGTAAAATATTCTATATACCTAACTTTCTTTGTTGACAATTAGTGTTAAAACTAGATAAGATTACAGAATAGCTATTTTTATAATTTAAAAATGCTTAAAATTTTGAGAAAATCATTGAAGAAAAATGAGACATATTTTAATATTTAAGTAAGTTGCTCAAAACGGAAACCATTGTACTTCAAGTGGAAAAAAAAATCTTCCAAAAAAAAGTTTGTTAGCTAAGAGTTGGCATATAAACTACCATCTGTTGTGAAACCATTAACAAATTAGCTCAGGAAATTGGAAAGCACAAACTGATCACAAAGCTTTATGATAAACTCCATCATTTAGTAATGTCATTGTAATTTAACATTATTAAAATATAAAATATTTTAAAGTTCAATGGTAAAGATTTTATCACTTCCTCTCCATTTCTGTCAAAACTGCATACTGATCTGGGCACACTGATTTAAACCTAACTCCCTCACTTTATGTCAGAACAGAATTTTGAGTGGGTGTTTTTTAAGCCAAGAGTGGTTGGGGTATTGCCCATGTGAGGCATCCCTAGAGGTTATCTGCTGGGCAAACTAACCAAAGTGGGTAAATGTTACTGGGTACCAGGAAAAGAACAAAAAGTTGGATTTAAGTAGAACTCACTGTTTTAAATTAAAACTTTCCATTATTTATAACAAAGCAGCATTAATTTTATAGATGTATTCAGCCCACAGAAGCTTTTCATATGGTTATGACAAATTAATATACTTATTTTTATAATAATCAAAATACAAACTCAATTCCAGGTTAAATATCAAAAGGCTTGGGGTCAATTCCCATCTATTTCCCTTAACTAACTGAGCAAAAATTAACTTTTCTGTGTTTTGTTCCACCACCTGGAAAGTGGAGAGAGTTCTATTTAGTATTAATGTAAAAATAAAGTCCTCAAGTAACAAATAACATTTGGATCTATAGAATAAAGGTGGAAAATTCTACTAAGAGAAGGAGGAAACAATTTTTAACCATCATTTCCTCTCATTTAAATACTCTGAATTCTTACTAGCATTTTTTCTGAATCAAGTTCAATTAAATATTTTTAATAGGTTAAATGTCATCCAACTGATCACTTCTAGGCTCAAAACCCTCCAATGACTTTCCATCTTATTCAAAGAAAGGCCAAAGTTCTTGTGCCCTACATAATCTGCCCTATATACCTCTTGGACTTGCTCTACTTCCCCTCTTATTCCACCCAGGGACTCGACTCAGACATACTCCTGATCTCAGGCCCTTTGCCCTTACTATTCCCTCAGTCCCTCAGCAGAGAATTCTTCCCCCAAATCTGCATGCCTCACCTGCTTCAAATCTTTGTTTAAATATCCCCTTCTAATGAGCGTTTCCTGACCACATTATTTAAGACAGCAATAGTACCCCACCCTCAACACCCCAACCCTCCCATGTTTTTTCCTCCATTGTATTCATCATCTTCTAAATTACACACTATACGATTCATTCATTTTGTTCATCTGACTTATCCCTCTACCATTAAGCTCGATAAGAAACGGATTTTTGTGTGTTTTGTTCACTAACTCTTCTAAAGTGTTTACAATAGTGACTGGCACATAGTAGTTACTCCATAAATACTTGGTGAATTGAAACCAATACCCCATTTAAATTCATAATTTAATCTGTTCTTCACATCTAGACTTTTAAATGAGAACAACTAAAATACAGCAGTCTCCCCTTATCCATGGGGGATACGTTCCAAGGCCCCCAGTGGATGCCTGAAACTGTAGATAATACTAAACCCTATATGTACTACGTTTTTTCCTATATATACATACCTATGATAAAGTTTAATTTATAAATTAGGCACAGTAAGAGTTTAACAACAATAAATAATAAAATAGAACAATTATGACAATATACTGTAATAAAAGTTATGTAAATGTGGTCTCTCTCTCAAAGTATCTTGTATTGTACTCACCCTTCTTCTTGTGATGATGTGAGATGCTACAATGCCTAAGTGATGAAATGAAGTCAGGTGAGTGACATAGGCATTGTGACCTAGCATTAGGCTACTACTGACCTTCTAGTAATAGGTCAGAAGGAGGATCATCGGGCCATGCCGATGTTGATGGTTGGATGGCAGGAGCAGATGATAAGGATGGTTGGGAATCCAACAAAGGGATGATTTATGTCTTGGGAAGGAAGAGCAGGATGGTGTGAGATTTCATCACACTACTCAGAATAGCGTGCAATTTAAAGCTTATGAATTGTTTACTTCCGGAATTTTCCATTTAATATTTTCAGACCATGATTGACTGCAGATATGAGGGGACTACAGTAGTGTAAGATGTTACAAGAGAGATCTATAAGAGAGTAGGTTAGAAGGGCAGAGACAACAAAATTGGCTAGGTTGGCATCATCAGGGAAGGCTGATCACAGCAGGTCAAACTTAAGCTGACATTTGAAACAATAAGCAAGATCAAAGGAGAAGAGCAGAGAAACACAGAGGGAAAACACCGAGTGAACAAGGATGACAGATTTGAAGGATTCTTAACTAGTTTATTGTGGCTCAAGTACAGGTATATGCTGGACAAAGTATGAAATGAAGCTAGAAAGGGAGACAAGAATCACAGCAGGAAGGGTCTTGCGAGGACAACTAGAATTTGAACCTTGTCCTGAAAGCCATGGGGAGCTACTGAAAAATTTTAAGTGATGAACAAGGAACTAGCAGCAGCTTTAACTATATAATAAGCAGAGTTATAGGAGGCAACTGATCTGCTATTAAGAAAACACACAAAACTACCATAACAGTATTTCTAATACTAAAGAAAAAAAATTTCATTTAATCCTGGAGAGAATTTAAATTACAGAGTGGGTTCTCAATCAAACAACAAAATCTCATTTTAAAATCTTCTCTACGTCTCAATTCCCTCAACTAGAAAATGGGGGATATTAACAATACCTATTGTCATACAGCTGTGAAGATTAAATAAGTGAATACCCTTAAGTGGCTAATAATACTGCATGGCATGTCTTAAGTATTTAATGATGTTAGCTATTAATACTTTTATTATTAGTATCCTGGAAAAATTAAAGTTACAGCTAATAAGGTCTATATTCCCAAACATGGAAAATACATAAAAAATAAAGAGTAAGTTAAATAGGACTTACAGTCAGCAGAAATAAGCGCACTCGAACACACATTTTAGTAAAAACAAAAAAGTCAAAGCAATTCTTAATTTGAAGCTATATATAATTCCTGGAAAGGGATAAATTCATTATTTTGGGTGGCTAAAATGTGTCTTGAAAGGAATTCAAAAACTTTCTGCACTTTCCAGTTGGGTTGTAATTTTTGAAAGCCCCTACAATGTTGAGTGTGATTTTTTATATAAGGTCATCTATGAGCTGTTTTTCTGGAGACTAGTTAGGGAAGAAAGAACACTTTACACATGCTTTCTCATTTAATCCCAACAACTCTAATGCAGATAACTTTAGGATCCTTAGTTTTGAATGAGTAAATAAAAAAATCAGTTAAATAATTTGTCAAAGATAAGACAGTTAATAAGTGGTTTGACTTCAAAATCTATACTGTTAACCACTACAAAATCACTAGCAATTATAAGAAAACAAGAAGACAAAAAGTTTTGACTACAGACGCATTTAGGATTCTAAAATCCTCTTGTTCCTATTAATAATTAAATTTCTTGATGCTTTTTATTCTGATCAGGGTATATCATATTTATTTTTGCAGACTACTTAAAGAAATTCCATTAGTCTGAGACATTCAACCAGAAAATTAGCTTGCAAAGCTTGCTTTTTTAATGTAGTTATGAAAATGTCTTTGGTCTGTTCTAATTGTGCAGATAGCAAGAAAAAAAATTTCTTCTTTAAAATAAAAACTGGCATTATCTCGCATGTAATTAAAGCCCATTAACACCAACAATAAACGTATATGAATTTTCAGAGGTTTAAATTCTATCCAATGACATTTCAAAGAAGGGACCGAGGCTCAGTCACTCCCTCTGTGTAATCACAAACACATTTAGGCTGAATCTGAATTCATTTTTATCCTTCCTAACCAGTGGTGACCTAACGATATAAGAATGTATGCAAGTTGTTGCATGTGTGAATACACTGATGATCTCTGAATTTTAAAATTTTGAATACTCAAACTATTGAGTTATTTTTGAATACTCAAAGTCACTTATTGTAGAAACAACAGCAGATGAGTGAATTACTGTATTAATTTAATTTCTTCAAATACAAATATTTGAGTGATGGTTATATACCAGGCATTATATACCAAGCACTGAGGAATACAGCAACTTAATAAGACAGGCAAAAATTTCTCTCTTATGGAGCTTCCATTTTGGTGGGGAATGTGAACAACAAAAAAGATGTATAATTTTTGGCAAGAATTAGTGATTTTCCAGAAATATAAAGCAGCATAAGAATATAGCGATTAGAATAGGAATATTCTTTTTAGATAAAAATTTGGCCAAAAAGAGCTTTATCTAAGAAAATAGAGACCTGAATGAAGTGAGAGGATAATATAGTATTTAAAATTCATAATGGTAACTCTGAATTGTCAAAAACATTAAAATGATATACTATACGGTATCGCATTTGTTTTTTATTTAGTGGAACCTTCAAGTTCAATCCCTTAATTTTATAGGTATATGATCTGCTCTAAACAAGCATTATCGTAGAACGGTGACTAAAATCCATCAATAAGTGTCATTCTGTTTGAGGAGGAAACCTAGGTGATAACTTTTAAAAACGGTTCCAGGAAAATGGCTAAAATTTGAAAGCTGCAACACTTAAAGAAGGTTAAAGTCATTGTGAGATACTAATATTAAACAGCTCCTCCTGAGATGGGGGAAAATGCATTATTATAAAGAATATTAAGCATTTTATAGATGTATTTATCTGAGAATATTAAGATAGAGGGAGATTATAAACTTTAAATCAGAACTGAGAGTTTCAAGTTGACTAAAGAATCTTTGAAAACAAATTTAATAAACTTCAGCCTCAGAAGTATATCTACTACAGAATACTACAGTTTATAAAAATGAGTATTTTTTCACTTAATGTATTTCTTCATCTAAATATGACATTTACAAAAATAAAATTTTCATAACTACATTAAAAAAAGCAGGCTTTAATTATATCAAATAACAGATTACATAATAATATAATTTATTAAAAGAAGAGTTTGAGAGAATGTGCTTTACGGGAAAACATTTTACTCACAAGAGAGTAACAGCAGTTGGAAGAGTTGGTCTGAAGAGATTTGAAGTATAAAAATATTTGACTAAGTTGAGTTCTCCCCCTAGTGGAACTTGAAAATGCTCTAAGATATTTCCATGACTAAGAATAACTTAAAATGTATTATTCTTATAATTGAAAAAGGAACTTCAAGTTTTAACAAAAGATCTATTTACGGATCTTAATCTGCATGTAACAAATAAATAAATGCGTGCAAGTTAAATCATTAAGACTTTTACTGAAAACATATTTACTAAAAGTATTAATTGCAAGCTAGCCAAGGAGAACTCAGTAAGCAGAAATAACCCAAAAGCAGGGTATAGAAAAATACAGTAATTTATGAAAATATAGTAGCATGTAGAATGGTACTGAATTTTGAAAAAATGTGAAAATACTGAAAAGAGAGTGTGTGTAGGGGATGGGGAGGGAGGATGGGGATGTAATGGTGAGAGACGAAGCCAGAAAGGCAGGTTTGAGCAACAATGAAAAGATAATCATTTTATGCTGAGGAGTTTTGATGTGATTTGGTAGGTAAACGGCAGTCAAGTTTTTATGTTTGCTCTGTAGAAGAGCCGAGACTGGAGAAAAGGAAACTGAATAGAAGTTACAACAGTGAATTAAGGGAGTGGCAGGAGCAATAGAAAGGCTATGAAAGATACAAAACGTTTCTGAAATGATTAAAATGACCTTTGATTTAGTTTTAGATTTACTCAGGACTTTTATCTTTTGAAGTAACTGAAGAGTTGAATAAGACACTGTAATCTGTATGAATTAAGAATTATCTGAAGGCAAATCTACAAAAGTAGATAAGCAGGTAAAATGTTGGTAGGGATGTTAACTAGCACAAGCACTTTGTAAAATAATATTGTATTATCTAGTAAAGCAGAAAATTTGCACACTCTGTATATACAGACTTGGTATATATGATAGAGGGTAAGAAAAGCAAAAGTGAAATTCCTACTAGGTTGAAAAATTCGATAATAGATGATACCACTGATCAAGACTTGAGACAAAAGAAGAAAAACATTTTGGATGGAACACGAACACATCTGATTTTAAACATGTTGAATCTGAAGTACCTGTACAACTTCCAGGTGAAGCTGTCTGCTGTCCATTAAAACTATTGGTTTCTTCATCAAAAACACAAGATTAAAAAACAAACAAACAAAGACAAGTCACACAGTGGGAGTAGATATTTGCAAAACATAACACCGATACATAAAGAAGCACATACCCATTAGAAAAAGATAGACAACCCAATAGAAAAATATACAAAAAAGACTTTAACAAGCACCTTACAAAAGAGGAAATCCAAATGGCCAACCTTATTAGTAATTAGGTAATGGAAATTAAAACCACAATGAAATATCACTGCATACCTACCAGACTGGCACAAATTAAAACACCTGACACCAAGTGTTGGGGAGGATGTGGAACAACAAGAATTTTCATATGCTGCTGTTGGGAGTTTAAACTGGTACTAGCACTTTGGAAAATACAGTTGAACATTTGCATGCTCTATGACCCAGCCATTCCACACTTTGGTATACATGCTAGAGAAACTTGTGCACATGTGATCAGTATGGTGGACAAGATTGCTCATAATCACAGGATTGTTCAAAATAGTCCCAATCTGGAAATTCCCAAATGACCACCAATATTAGAATGAATAAATGCATTGTGATATAGTCATAAAATGGAACATGTACAAAAATAAAAATGATGACTCTTACTAAAATCACATTGAACAAAGAAAGTAGAGACAAAAATAAAAATATTTACTATGACTCTACACAACATTCATAAACAGGGAAAACTAAACTGTATGGATCAGAGACACATACACAGATGACACAACTATAAGGAAAAGCAAAGGAGTTATTACCATAAAGTTCAAGATAAGCAAGCAGATTGGCTAGTGTGATTGGGCAGACTTCTGGGGTCCAGGCAATATTCTCTACAGTGGCTATATGAGTATTGTTTTTATACATCTTATAATGTAGCTCTGTTTATGAACTTCTCTGTATATCACGTTAATAATTTTTTTAAAAGGTTTAAAAATTATTGGTTAGGGGAAACATGCTAGGGCTGGAGATAAATCAGGATTCATTGTTGTAAAGATGGCTCCTGAAGCCATGTAAGTGAGACTTTTCATTTGAGTACAGTTTTTAAAAAGCCAAAAATTCTCAGAGGAATACAAACACGAAGAACTGATAAAGAAGACTGAAAACAACAGTTAAACAAAAAAGAAGAGAGTCAAAAGTGAGTGATGTTAGGCAAGCCAAAGGAGGGGAAAATGCAAAGAGGATGAAGTGGTCAACAATGACAAACGATATAAGCTCAAGCAGGATAAATACTGACAAAATACCAATGAATTTGGCAATTAGGATTCCAGTGACCACTTAAGAGCCATTTGATGCTAACATATTCCTATTGACAGTAAAAATTTCATGCATGTTCTTTTCTATTTTTCAAAAATGACATAACGTATATTTCATTTTAAACAAAACATACAACATACCAAGTTCTTCATTTTAATAAGTATTTCAGAATCAACAAAAAGAGTGATTTAAATCTTGCTATTTTGTGACTAAGACATACAGAAATGTGGCAAAATTTTATAATTTTCTTGATGTTACAAAAGTACAGGCTAAATCTAGAACTGCATATGATACCATGAGTTAAATAGTTGATTATAAATATATTTTGCTGTCAGTTCATGTCTGAAGCTTTTCTGAATATGTGCTATTTTACGGAGAATATTATCAATAGAACATGAAGGATTTTTTTTATAAACTTATACAAATCATAATGTGTTGTCATTACTTTTGACCCAGATCAAAAGATGAGGCTATAATACGTAAGTTTTAGAAATTAACTGAATTTTGAATTGAAGTTTAAGGACAAAAAGATATTTCAGGTGGGAAGAAAAGTCTAGATGTTGTAGCAAAAACTGTATTACGGTTTGGAATAGAATATAATCAAAAACTTTGAAAGAAATAAGATTTTAGGGCCAGCTCCATGGCTTAGCGGTTAAGTGCGTGTGCTCCGTTACTGGTGGCCCGGGGTCAGATCCCGGGCATGCACCGACATGCCGCTTCTCTGGCCATGCTGAGGCCGCATCCCACATACAGCAACTAGAAGGATGTGCAACTATGACATACAACTATCTACTGGGGCTTTGGGGAAAAAAAGAGGAGGAGGATTGGCAATAGATGTTAGCTCAGAGCTGGTCTTCCTCAGCAAAAAGAGGAGGATTAGCATGGATGTTAGCTCAGGGCTGATCTTCCTCACAAAAAAAAAAAAAAAGATTTTAAACATAATACTTTGCCCATATTAGAAATCTACTACTTTATATTATACAATAAGAAGTAGGACATAAGAAGTAACAAAGCACATTTATTTTTAAAGCTTTGAAATTTCATTTGAAATGGCTTTCACAATATAGAAATATGATAAATTGTCATTCAAAAATGGACTTTGAGCACAGGCAACAGAAGGAAAAAATTGGTAAGGTGGACTTCAACAAAAATAAAAACTTTTGTGCATCAAAGGACAACAGCAACAGAACAAAAAGGCAACCAATGGAATGGGAGAAAATATACGCAAGCCATATATCTGATAAGAGATTGACCTTGAGAATATATAAGGAACTTCTATAACTCAACAACAATCTGATCAAAAAATGGGCAAAGAACTTGAATAGACATTTCTCTAAAGATATATAAATGGCAAATAAGCACATAAAAAGATGCTCAACATCACTAATCATTAGAGAAATGCAAATCAAAACCACAATGAGTTGCCATTTCATACCCACTAGGATGGCTATTGTAAAAAATGAAAATAGAAAATTAACAAGTGTTACTGAGGATGGGAGAAACTGGAACCCTTGTGCACTGCCAGTGGGAACGTAAAATGGTACAGCTGCTGTGGAAAACAGCATAGCAATTCCTCAAAAAATTAAACATAGAATTATCACATAATCCAGTAATTCCACTTCTGGGTATATAACCCAAAGAAATGAAAGCAGGAACTCAGATATTTGTACACCACGTTTACAGCAGCATTACACACAATGGCCAAAAGGTGGAAGCAACCCAAGCATTCATCAACGGATAAATGGAATAAACAAAATGTGGTATACACATACAATGGAATACTATTCAGCCTTAAAAAGGCAGTTCTGCCACATATTACAACAGGGATGAACCTTGATGACATTATGCTAAGTGAAATAAGCCACTCACCAAAAGACAAACACTGTATGATTTTACTTATATGAGGTACCTATAGCAGTAAAACTCAGAGACAGAATAGAATGGTGGTTTCCAGGGGCTGGGGGAAGAGAGAAAAGGGGAGCTGTTTTTTAGTGGGTACAGAGTTTCAGTTTTGCAAGATGAATGGAGTTCTGGAGATTGGTTGCACAACAGTGTGAATATACTTCATGTCACAGAACTGCACACCTTAAAACCGTAACTTTTATGCTAGGTGTATTTTACCACAATAAAAAAAAAATGGACTTGAAAATTAATAGGTTTTGAAAATAGAATCACAGTCATCAGGAAGAAGAGATAAGTCATTGTTCAGGTGCAGAGGGAAGGGAAACAAACGCATTATTTTTCCGTGAGCTTTGTTATCATCATCTGGTACCTGGATTTCGAGCTCAGCAATGTGCTGCTGTAGCTCAGCCACAGCAGCTATGCCGTCCGCTTCCCGCAGCCTCACAGCCATCACCTCCTCCTTATTCTAGGGTGGCAAACAGAGCAAACCAACAATAAACCATACAAAATAAAAATAGATAAATAGATAAATAAAAAAATAATGTATAAAAAAACCATATAAATCAAACCAATAATAAAACATAACCACTTGTAACCACTTGTAACCTGCCTCACATTTAGAAAATAACAAATCCATGATTAAATGAGAAAAAAAGCCATTATTTCCTGAACTTGATATGAAATGAATAAATATACAGAACAGCATTCCATCTTTAAATGTTAAGAAATACCACTCATATAAATATTGCTCAAAATTTTTAAATTAAAAATTAACTGAATGAACTAGAATTATTAAAATTACTGGTGACTATGAAAGCTGTTAATTTTTTATGCAAGAACAATTCTTGAGAACTTTCAAACAAGTAAGTAGGACAACAGAATAACAGAAAATACAGATACTAAGAGTTAGCTAGATAATATTAAAAGATTATATTCTTTCTGAGACAATAAATGTTAATGAATACTTACATTACACTACAAAGGAGAATAATAGAAACTAATTATATCACAATTCTGCATAACATTCATCACATCAAAATTTCACAAAACAAAAACTCTAAAATCATATTCTACAATATCCATGCTAAATAATACTGTATTATTATTATAGAAATAACAAAATATGAAGCAAATATGGTAGAGAAAAACGGGGTATGCAAAAATATTTTGCTCCTCCATTAACTTCAGTTGAAATTTACCAATCTCTTGGTATCAAAAATGTGCAACATGGGGGTCGGCCCAGTGGCGTAGCGGTTAAGAGTGCGCGCTCTGCTTTGGTGGCCTGGGGTTCGTGGCTTCAGATCCCAGGTGCACACTGATGCACCACTTGTCGGGCTATGCTGTGGCAGCGTCCCATATAAAGTAGAGGAAGATGGGCACAGATGTTAGCCCAGGGCCAATCTTCCTCAGCAAAAAGAGGAGGATTGGTAACAGATGTTAGCTCAGGGCTAATCTTCCTCACAAAACAAAAACAACAAAAAAAACAAAAAAAAAAGTGCAACATGGTGACCACTGGAGAAATTTCGCACCTGACAGTACCATAATATCAAAATTTTAAAAAATTAATATTAAATTTAGTAAAACTGTAATAATTAAACTTTTAAATAAAAATTTATATTTATTCTTGTATCTCAGATCTAATATTGGTACTTCACTTCAAATACTACTTTAAATATTTTGTCAATTTGCATATGGCCAGAACATGTAGTCTCTATACCCAGGGCTGTGCTGCTAAGTGCTTAACAACCACCTTTCAGGTAGGGATGTGCATGCATGTGTGTACATATGTGTTCATGTACAGGTTTATTATATATTTTAATATAAACTGATACAGAGGATGTATAGTACACAATATACAGATAATAAGATATACAATACAGCCATGTGCCGCTTAACAATGTCTTGGTCAATGATGGACCACATGTACCATGGTGGTTCCATTAGATTAGTACCATATAGCCTAGATGTGTAGCAGGCTATACCATCAAGGTTTGTGTAAGTACACTCTATGATGCACACACAACGATGAAGTCGCCTAACGATGCATTTCTCAGAACGTATCCCCACAGTTAGCAACACACAATTGTACTCATTATTGTAAATTCTATATAGTCAATATATTCTCACAGAATGCTTTCACTGATTTTTGACAAACTCTTGTATCCATAAGCCACCTATGGCTGAGACTGAGGAATAAGTGAAGTTTTGATATGAATGTCAGTTAATTATTTTTGTTTGTTAGAAAGATGAAAGTGAAACAAAGAGGACATGTTAGAATTTTACTCATTTGTCAATAATGTGAGCCAGTTTTTTATTAATTCTGATAATAGTAATCAAACACTGGAAGAAAATTTCCTTAATATTTTTGTGCTACTCATAACGTAAAGGCTGAAGATACAACACACTTTTAAGCTTTCATCTGCATTAACAGCCTAGAGCAGGAGTCAAAAACTTTTCCTTAAAGGGCCAGATAGTAAATATTTTAGACTTGTGGGTCATACAGTCTATCACAGCTACTCTATCTGCCATGGGAGTGTGCAAGTGGCCATAGACAATACATAAATGAATGGGCAAGGCTGTATACCAATAAAACTTTATTTACAAAAACAAACAGCCAGACAGATTTCGGCTATGGGCTATAGTTTGCCAACTTCTGGTCTAGACAATCAACAAAACAATAAATCAAGCCCTGACTTGTAGTTTGCCAACTTATGTGGTGTAAATACCCCCACCATGGTTCCTTTCAAGCTACCAGCATAACATTATTGAAGACAGAGTTGGGAAGAAATGTACAGTAGCACACTATTATATGGTATTTCACAATAGGTATAAACCTCAAAAGCTTAGATAATAGTACAATGTAAAAATAATTAGGAATGATAAAGTGTGAGTATTTATTACCTTTGTTCCACTATAATTTGTTTAATTATGTTATGTTCTACCATAATTTGTTTAATTACACTATATAATTTAATTGTTAATATGTCTATTTAACAAATGTGTCACAAAATTCCTGAAAATCTAACAATTCGTTATCGGTTCTTGCAAGCCTTTACTTGCTGGCTCCAGCCTATCATTGTGTCTATGTTGAATAAAATTCAAATCTCGTCACTCCCTTATTTTAAACACTTTAATGGCACTCCACAGGTCTTGAGATAATGTCCCAGGTCCTTATACTGGTGTCCAAGATTCTATGTGACTGGCTTCCTATTCACTGCTCTAGCTTCATATCTTACCAGTATTCCTCACTACACCGCCCTCCAGCTAGAATGAACTTCTTTTAGTTCAAACAAACCACCTGTTGTTCTTTCTCACTTCTGCTCTTCACACGTGCTATTCCCTTTGCCTAGTGAACTCTCTGTTGCCTTTCCTTAACTAACTCCTTCATACGCTTAAGGTCTCAGCTTAATAATTCCTTAGTTAGCCTTTCTTGAACCATTACCCCAACACTAAACTCCCATTGTACTGTCCTAAATACCTCCTCAATCACAGCACTATCCATACTGCACTGTAATTGTATGTTTACTTGTCTACATCCTTTACTAAGAGAAAGCCCCTCCAGGACAGTGATCTCTCCAACAGCCAGCACCAACTCGCAACCACGTGAGCAAGCCACCTAAAAAGTCTTATACTTTAGCTTCAGTTAAGCCTGCCAATGACTGCAGCCTCATGAGAGACTCTAAACTGGAACCACTTGGCTAAGCAGCTCCTGAATTTCTGACCCACAGAAACTCTGGGATATTAGTACTTATTGCTATTTTAAGCCACTAAGTTTTAGAGGTAATTTGTTAAATAGCAATAGAAAACTAATATATTTATACTCTACTAATTTTAGTTAACATCGTATAAAAAAAAATTGTATCAATCAAGTAAAAACCAAAAAGCTGGGGGCCAGCCCCGTGGCTTAGCGGTTAAGTGGGCGTGCTCCGCTACTGGCGGCCCGGGTTCGGATCCTGGGTGCGCACCAATGCACCGCTTGTCCAGCTATGCTGAGGCCGCGTCCCACATACAGCAACTAGAAGGATGTGCAACTATGACATACAACTATCTACTGGGGCTTTGGGGGGAAAAAAAAAAAAAGGAGGAGGATTGGCAATAGATGTTAGCTCAAAGCCGGTCTTCCTCAGCAAAAAGAGGAGGATTAGCATGGACGTTAGCTCAGGGCTGACCTTCCTCACAAAATAAAAAATAAATAAAAACCAAAAAGTTGGGCATCAATTTTCCCCTAATTTTTCCCCTCTCCAATCTAATCACCAAGTCTTGCTGTTCTCTACAAAAATAGATCTTGAATTGATGTATTTCTCTTTATTTCCACTGCCAATACCTGAGCCCAAGCTAGCACCTCTTTCCTATACTATTACCTGATGATCTCATATCCAGTCTTTCTCCAGTCACACCTCAAATCCATCTCCACACACAGTAGCATGTGAGTTCTATTAAAAAATAGTTAATTGCTACAAGCAATATCCCCTAATAAATGCTAAAATTAGTTGCTGAAACTTTAAGGATATTTGCAGAGCCTCAAACAGTTCCCCCAAAATATTTATTGATTACTGTGGTGGTTTTAACATATGTTCACAAATTCTTTGATACTCTTTCCTTCAGGAGGTGTGGCTTAATGACCCTGCTCTGCCCTTGAACTGTGGGCTGGACTTAGTAACTTGCTTATAATGACTAGAGTATAAGAGGAAAAAAGCTTTGTACTGGAAAAAGCTGGCAGAGATCAACTTAATCAAATGACCAAGATTAATAGCACTACCAGTAAGACATATCAATACAATATGCCCCCTGATATGAGGTGCTGAGAAGGACACTTCACCTCTGTATTCTTTCCTAAAATACATAACCTCAGTCTAACCATGAGAAAACATCAGACAATCCCAAATTAAAGGATATTCTACAAAATACTTGACCAGTATTCTTCAATAGTCAAGGTAATAAAGACAAGAAAACACTGAGAAACTGTCACAGATCAGAGGAGACTGAGACATGATGGGGAAATCTGAAAAAAGTAGGAAGTTTAGTAATAACATTTACCAACGTTCATTTCTTAGTATTGATTAACGTACCATGGTTACGTAAGATGTTAACATTAGGAGGAGCTGATTAAAGGGTATACAGTGACTCTACTATCTTTGCCGCTTTTCTGTAGACATAAAATTATTTCAAAATTAAAAGTAAAAAAAAAATCTGAAGCAAACATAGCAAAACAGAAAAAAAAAATCGTATCATCTTGCTTTCCTACTTAAAACCTTCCACTGGCTTCCCACAGCACTTACGAATAAACCCAAACTGGTTACCATGGGCTATAAAAATCTACACGGTAAGAAGTGGAGTCCCAGGATACCTCCCTGACTTTATCTTATTCAGCTTTTCTTTACATATGAGACTTAGCAACCAAGTTCTTTCCTGCTTTTGGGTCTAAAAGTAGGAACTCTGAGACGCTTTCCATGCAAGGATCTTCCCCGGGCTCTTCATATGGCTGGTTCTTTCTTACTCTTGAGGTCCCAGCTCTGATACCACCTCCTGGCACTCGATCTTAATTACCACTTCCCCTTAACTCCCACTGTACAGTACATCATTAGTAATGATTCATTTATTTTTTACTTATTTTCTCACTAAACATTGTGTCCACCTTCTTCACTACTGTATTCCCAGTGCCTACAAGAGTAACTGACATACAGAAAATGCCCAAATATTTGACAAATACATAAATAGATGTCATCACTCTTTGAAATTTCATAATCTCACTTCCCCCCAGCCCTATTTGAGAATCACTGTCCTAGAATATGTAAATTATATCTATATAAAATGAAAAGATTTGGCTACACACTTTGTAAGTAACACAACAAAGAAACAGGTACTATCATGCCCTACTGGCCAAAGTACAAAATGGTACAACTCTAAGGAGGGTAATTTGACAAAACCTATGAAAAGTACAAATGTATTTACCCATTCACCAAACAATCAATTTACAGGAATTTATCCTATAGAAATATGTAGCTATACCTCTATACATCTGAAATTATATATGTACAAGGTTATTCACTAAACACCGCTTGTAGTAGCAAAATACAGGGAACAACCATGTGCCCACCAATAAGGACCCAGTTAGGTATCCTAAGGCACATGCATGCAATGGAAAACAATGTACCTTAGAAACTACAAGCGCTGATATTGAAAGCTCTACAAACATACTGACAAAAAAAGCAAAAAGCAGAACATATATTACAGTATGCTAACTTGCATGTAAGAAAGTGAGGAAAAGAAAAATTATATCGTTTTACTTGCTAGTATCTGCCTAAAAGAAACTCTAAAAGGATGTATCAGGAAATAATAAAAGCAGTTACCTGGGTAAAAACAAAAGATGAAGTATGTGGTACGGTCAGCAAGAGAATGAGACAAAAGGGGACAGAGTCGTAAGCAATGCTTTCATTTATACTTCGTTAAAAAAATCAAAGCATTATGAGTAAATGTGTATGTATTATTAAAATTCACATTAAATATAAGCAACAGGTTTAATTTCTTCCTGTTTCCTTCCTATCATTATTCTATATATGTACAATATTATAATCACAGTAAAATATTTTGGTTGACTTTCCTCACTTAACACTATTTATTACACAACTTTACAATCGTGTATACGAATTAATATATCTTTTCTCATGGATATATATATCTCTATGTAAGAGAATATAAAATCTTTCTATAATCTTCAATTCAGATTTTCAAGGAAATCCCACAATCTCATTACCGGAATTCCAGGGACCAGGTGTGTTACAGAACTTCAGATTTTTAGAAAAGTAATAAGATGTATAAACCATACATTAGTGTTATCCAGCAGGATCTGAGGCAGCATCCATAATGAAACAGTATGCTCAATGCTCACCAGAATGAAGCAGTGAAGCAGAAAAACCGACACCAAGTGAGATAAATAAAAACTATAAATGCTCATACAACAATTCAAATCAAGTTTTACTCCCAAATGAATTTTTGTGTGACATTTACAAAAAATGTTTGGGTTTCAGAGTGTTTTGGATTTTCATATTGCAGATCATAGACTTGTCCTATTTCATCTTTAAATGAGAACATTCAAATTCACTTATAAAGGGAAAATAACGTTAATATTAAAAACAATATCCTGACATTTCCCATAAATGAAAAATAAAATGAGCTTTAATAATCACTTATCAACAAATCGTAAGCTATAATCATATAAAACTAAATGAAAATGAATCAGATTTATATAACTGAAGGACTGATTCCTTGAAAAAGTTAGGTTTGTTCCTGAATTGTTCCAACATAAAATAAAATACATATGTATCTGTATATGTACTAGGTGTTAGGGTGACAATTAACACACTAGTTATTCTTGAAACCTGTAAAAAGCATTACAAAAGACTGAATAAATCAGGGGCCGGCCCGGTGACGTAGTGGTTAAGCACGCACACTCCGCTTCGGCGGCCCAGAGTTCACAGGTTTGGATCCTGGGCGTGCACTGATGCATAGCTTGCCAAGCCATGATGTGGCGGCATCCCATATAAAGTAGAGGAAGATGGGCACGGATGTTAGCCCAGGGCCAATCTTCCTTAGAAAAACAAGGAGGACTGGCATCGGATGTTACCTCAGGGCTAATCTTCCTCACACACACACAAAAAAAGATTGAATATATCAATATACAGCTCAAACACAGAGGGAGATAGAGTCAGCATCTATAACACTTCAAAGAGGTATTAATGAACAATTAAAAATTAAATAAAATCTCATATCTTTTTTTAAAATTCTTTACGATTCCTAACCTGAGCCTATTACTTACATAAATTCAAAGAAAACAATTATTTTCATCAAACTCCCCAAATCTTTATTTCCAAAGAACACTTTGGCTTCGATTAAAAGGCACTAAGGCATTTGAAGAGCAATATTAAATTCAGTAACAGTGCTATCAACATATGTGTAAGGAAAACTTACACCAATAATGAAAAAAGATTAAATTTAGTTTTTTATTAAAAATAAGTCAGCATAGACAATATAACATCATAAAAACTCAATCAGATAGTATGACAAGTCAAATTGCTATAACCTCATGTCACATCATCTTATCCTTAAATTAGTCTAGTCATATCCTTCAAGAGGGACTACTCTTAAGTCAGTACAAATTTCAGTACTGCCTACAGATTTCTGTCAGTGTAAACTGTAACAGTCATGCATATTTATTAGGATGTAATTTCATCTCTGGATTTCAGTGACACTGATAAACCACTCAAGCTTCATTCTTGGTTTTTAATGACACCAGAACAAGTTGATGGAATTACAGCTTTACATGTGCCATTGAAAGTCTTATTTCTTATCATAGAATAATAAGGCTGGAATCTTTAAAGGGTATCATTCCTACTATCTCATCATGGAAAGATAGATGTCTAGTTTATTTTTAAAATTCCATAACTTGTCCTCAGCAATCCATTCTAACATTCAGACCACAGTCACCTCTTTAGTTATTTCACACACACACACACACACACACACACACACACACACACACCCTCTCCTTCTACCCCACTTTCCATCTCCTCTCTCTCTCACCACTGCTATACTGTAAATTTATTTCAAGAAAAAATGTTCTTGCATTCAAATACTTTTTCTGGCTTTATGAATCCACACACTTCACACACAAAAAAAATAGAAAAACTGATTAACATAACAATGGGGAATGTACACAATTTTTCCAACCCATTAGTACACACACATTTCTTTTGCTCTCTACTCTATACAGAAGACATATATTAATATTGACACTCCACTAATAAGGTACCAATTAGAGCAGAGTTGCCCTAATCTCTCTAAATTACCTATCTTTTTGGTTGAGACATTAAAAGTTTTGGTATTAATGGACTACAGGTCAAAACAAAAACTGTAAAGAAATACCAATTTTCAACCACTTAGTTAACTTAATTTCCTGCACTAGAATTTAACAAAGCGGTTGAAAATGAGGTTTCCTGCCTGAAATCCACCCCAAAGCAAGATGAGCTAACCTGGTCCAAAAGCAACCACCAAACCAAGTTCAGGAAAAGTGGGAAATAAGACTAGCTTTTTTTTTGGTTTTAAGATAATGTAATTAGTGACGAGACAAAAACAAAAAAAGCATTATTATATTGACCAAACATATTTACCTTGCACTCAATCTCTGCTTGTTTGCGCTTTGCTTCACTTAATTGAGTAAGTAGTCCTTTGTTCTGTGCAGAAAGATACTGCACTTTCTCCTGTAGACTGATCACCTCTTGCTCTGCTCTTCGAAGATGGTTACTATTGATCTGGTTCTAATAATTAAAAATATAAATACTCAGACTTTAGATAAAGGGCCTGAAAAAACTTACAAATTTCTACCTACCCATATTATGCTTTGACAACATTATAAAAATGTTATTAGTTATACGTCAATTTTATTCAATGAATAGTTAAATACTTAAAAAAAAAGGTTTATAAAACTGCTTTAAAAATCAAATCATCCAAAAGAATAGATAAGGTCCATGTTAGAAACTCTCATTATAGCTCAACTTACCATTTATACAATAAATATCTATATACTATAAGGATGTTTACACAGAACTTAAAGGTATTAATCTCTGAAATAGGCAATGTGGTACAAAGTGAGTAGATATAGGAATATGATGAATTTAACTCCTCTCTCTAGCTCCCAAAAGAAAGCACAGACTGACTGAAAGCCACCACTACCATTTACTGAACTGTAAACTCCTTGATGTCATAAAACGTGTCATGTGCACTTCTACATTCCTCCAGCGTCTAGCACAGTTTGTTTTTATGAAACATGCACTGGTTTTGAATTCTGGCTTGCTATTTGGTGATTAAGCAAACTAGTTAATATCTCTGAGTCTTTATTTCCTCATTTGAAAAATATATATAAAATACTACCTATTTCTCATTTGGTTGTCTTCAAAATTAAATGAGATAATACATGTAACAGGGCTTAATATAGCGTAAGAAATCAATAAATGTTTGCTGCTTAGTGTATAACTATAGGACATGCTAAAAAAAATATAGACCTTGAATTGACTGACAAGATGTAGTTTTCCCATTCAGGCTTGACTCAACCTGAATTCTCTCAACCACAAATTATTCTATTAGGGGCCTGAAAGAAACAGAAGGGACTATCATAACCAAAGATAGGTAAAATTTGGCTCTTCGTGTAATAGTTCTTCAACCTTGGTCAAGTTATCTAATCCCATCAAATTTCAGTACACTGGTATAGGCATAGATATTACTACTTACCTTTCAAGGCTGTGTTGTGAGAATTATATGAGAAAAGTTTATGAAAGGAGTCTCACACAACGCCTGAAATTTAACAGATATTTAATAAATGCTCAGTTGTTACTATTATTACACCTATTCTACCTCACTCTAAGAAAATGACCCTGCCTCTAGTTTTAATAAAAAACCTGTAGCATCTAAGAGATTTAAGCTCCAAAACTTTCTACCACTTCCAGGTTTCTTCATCTTTACTTTTACTTAACCTCCTGACTCACAGAAGAAATGCCTCCTTTCTAAGACCATCCTCTATATTACTTTCTTCTGTCTTACTTTCAGTCAATGAATACTGTCTGTTTACAAAGTTAAGAGTGAACTTCTTAATACCGTATTCAAAATGTTCCAGGGCCAGCCCCGGTGGCCTAGTGGTTAAGTTTGGCATGCTCCACTTTGGCGGCCTGGATTTGGTTCCCAGGCACACACCTACACCACTTGTCTGTCAGTGGCCACACTGTGGCAGTGGCTCACATGCAAAAAGAGGAAGACTGGTAACAGATGTTATCTCAGGGCAAATATTCCTCAGCCAAAAAAAAAATTGTTCCACAACCTCTTTTTATTGTCTTACCTCCTACCATTAAAATAAATAACCACACGTCAGAGATATGCCTTCAACGTGAACTACAAAGAATTCCCACAGATAAAACTTCTTCCTGCACCCATGATTACAAGTCCATGATCCAAAATTACAAAACACTCACACATTAAAAAAAACAAATAACTGATCATGAGTGAGAAACAGTAGACAAAAAAGATAGCAATAATAGAGTTTTAGGAACTCTAGATAATAAAATAATCATATAAGGACTTTAAATAAAATAGTGTATGTTGAAAATCATTAGACATAATTGGATCAAGAAGATGTGGTATATATATACAATGGAATACTACTCAGCCATAAAAAAAAAAGACAAAATCGTCCCATTTGCAAACATGGATGGGCCTGGAGGGTATTATGTTAAGTGAAATAAGCCAGAAAGAGAAAGACAAACACTGTACGATCTCACTCATATGTGGAATATAAACCAACACATGGACAGAGAAAACCGTAGTGTGGTTACCAGGCACAATGGGGGCAGGGGGTGGGCACAAGGGGTGAAGGGTGACATATGTATGGTGATGGACAAACAAAAATGTACAACCCAAAATTTCACAGTTATAAACTATTAAAACATCAATTAAAAAAAACAGAACACACAGACACACAGACACACACAAAGAAGCAAAAACATAAGCAAAGAACAAGTTACCGTCAAAACAACTTTCAGCAAATTTGAAAAATAACCAAACACAATTTCTAGAAATTACTATAGCTACCGATATTAAAAGTTCAATTAGGGCCGGCCCCATGGCTTAGCGGTTAAGTGCGCGCGCTCCACTACTGGCGACCCGGGGTTCGGATCCTGGGCGCGCACCGACGCACCGCTTGTCCGGCCATGCTGAGGCCGCGTCCCACATACAGCAACTAGAAGGATGTGCAGCTGTGACATACAACTATCTACTGGGGCTTTAGGGGAAAAAATAAATAAATAAAATTATAAAAAAAAAAGTTCAATTAAAGGATTAAATAGGAGGTTAGATATATTGAAGAAATAATTTCAACTTTTTTTCAGGTAACAAACACTAACAGAAAAGAAAAGGAATTATAAAAGTCCAACTAGAAGAGAGAAAGAGAAAGAAAAACTAAATCCAAAGAAAAGCAAAGGAGGAAAATAAAAAGAAAAAAAGGAAGAAATAGAAAGCACAAAATAAAACAATTTCAACTACATTATCATAAAGACTTTTGATTTATGATTGGGGATGTAGAGAGTCAGAAAGAGCATTGCTCCCAAACTTTCAATTAAAAAAACAGCCAAACTGTTGAACTCAGAGAGGTGAGATCACAGGGCAATCAACTAGCCCAACATCTAAGGAGAGACAGGGCAGATGCAGCCAGAAGCTGTTAAGAATAATTCAGCTAAAATAAACATCAAATTGGTAGAGGCCAAGTGTGGAGCCCACGGCAGGAGCAGAGTTAAAAAACTCTTGCATACTTTTTCTTCATTGACCCCAACAGGAACACTCAAAGAAGACTGATGAGAGTCCTGAGAAAGAGATGTCCATGGTACAGGATGAGGGAGGGGAAGAGCAGCCAATGTAGGACGGTCACTAAACCTTGCTTGTCTCCTCTAGGGAATAAAAGGTTTACTTTGCTTGGAGCAGGGCAATAACCACTGTTGCCCTTGGGGCACCGGAGGAAACCACTGCATCTGAGGAAGGGCCAGGACTATATTTCGGACCTAGGACTATAGCTGGAGGTAGGGCAGGAGCACTAAGAAGGCCAAACACTCCAGATCCAGGGACACAGTGCAGCCTAGGACTGAGACTTCATCAGAACAATAGGGCAGGTGTTCTCTGCACCTCCAACTTCCTGTAACAAGTAACAGTGGAATCCTGCTGGAGACTGACCCTCTCTGAAATGCCGTGCAAAGGGAAGACTTAGAGACACTGAGAAAACCCTTTGGCAAACCAGCCCCCAATCTAAAAATAAGATATTGCTGGAGGAATTTGAAGATTGTGGTGCACTGAGGGTAACCACAGAAACAACAAACCTCAAACCCAGCCCAACTCCTGACTATATTAACTCAAATCCCCCACATTAAAGGCCTAGCAGAAGGTAAGGTATGCCCATTTCCAGGCATAAAAACTATTTACCTTAGTCTATTGTCCTATACAAGATATTCAGTTTTCAACAACAAATTACAAAGCATAGGAAAAGGTAAGAAAAAAAGAACACTACTAAGAGACAAATCAACAGAGACAATCAACAGAACCAGCTTTATATATGACATAGATATTGAAATTATCTGACAGGAAATTTAAAACAACTGTCATTAATATGCTAAAGGCTCTAAGGGAAAGGTGAAAAACATGCAAGATCAGATAGGTAATATCAGCAGAGAAATGAAAACTATAAGAATCAAACAGAAATGCTAGAAATGAAAAACACAGTAATAGATGTAAAGAATGCCTTCAGTGGCTCATCAGACAACTTACAAAGTGAAGGAAAGAATCAGTGTACATAATAATAAGTCAATAGAAACATTTCAGTCAATAGAAATTAAAGCACATAGAAAAAAATAATGGGGGGAGGAGTAGAACAGAGCATCCAAGAGGTGCCAGATAACATCAAACATCTAACATATGTGTAACTGGAACCCCAGGAGGAGAAGAAAGCATAGGACAGAAGAAATATTTGAAGAAATAATGACCAAGAATTTTTTAAATTTCATGGCAGACAGAAATCCACAAGTCCAAGAAGCTCAGAAAAAAACAAAGCAAAAAACACATCAAATCATATCATATCCAAACTGCTAAAAACAAAAGACAGAGAAAATCTTGAAGGCAGCCAGAATGGGGAGAAAACATTACGTGCATATGAACAAAAATAAGAATTACAACTGAATTCTGGCTTGCATGGTTCTGACAAGAAGAGTTACCTAAAGTGTTGAAAGAAAAAAAAATAACAACCCAGAATTCAAAATCCAGCAAATATATATTTTTAAATTAGAGAAACAAATACTTTCTCAAACAAATGAAAACTAAGAGAATCCACTGCCAGTAGATCAGCAGTACAAGAAATGTTAAAGGAAATTCTTAAGCAGAAGGAAAATGACAACAGACAGAAACATGGATCTATACAAAAAAATAAAGAGTGCTGAAACAGATTATTTGAAGGGAAAATAAATGTCATTAAAAATTTTCTCTGAAAGATAACTGATTAAAGCAAAATTAGTAGCACATACGATATCTTTGTACTATCTGTAAAAGTAAACTATCTAACAACAATAGCACAAAGGATGGGAGAAGGAATTGGGAATATACTGTTGTAAGGACGTAATACTACACATGAAGGGTAAAATATTATTTGAAGGTAAGCTCTGATTAAAGACTTATACTGTAAAACCTAGAGCAACTATTAAAATGTTTTTTTAAAGGAGTATAAATAAATAAGTCAATTGTGGAGATAAAATGGAACCATAATAAATGCTCAATAAACCCAAGAAAAAGTAGTAAAAGATAAAGAAATAAAGAACAGATGGAACAAACAGAAAATAGCTAGCAAGGTGATAGATATTAATCCATATAGAATCACAAAACATGAGCTAAACACGACAGCTAAAAGACACTGTGAGATTGCATTTTTTATAGCTTTATTGAGACATATTCACACATCATAAAATTCACCTACTTAAATTGTACACACAGTTCAGTGGTTTTTAGTATATTCACAGAGTTGTATAACCAATTGTTAGATTGGATTTTAACAAATATCCATCTATAAGCTGTTTATCAGAGATATAAACAGATAGGTTGAAATTAAAAGGATGGAAAAAGATATATAAGCCAAATACTAAACAATAAACAGCTCAGATAACTATATTAAAACAAATGGACTAAATACAAAAGCATCCTTAAGGATAAAGACAGTCAATATATAAGAATAAGATTTATTTCCCCACAAAAATATAACAATTGTAAATTTGTATGTCCCTCTAAAAGGGGCTCAGAATATTTTAATTGCCCTCCCTACAAAAATCATCACAATTACAAGGAGAATGAAAAATCCACAATCACAATAGAAGATATAATATAAATTAGTATTCGAAAGATCAGGCAACACAAAAAAACTAGAAAGGATACAGAAGATATACAAACAGTACAATTAAGAAGTCTGATCTAATGTAAGACTCAAAAGACCATATTCAGTGACCACATGCAATTAACTTAAAATAATGACATGAACTATTAACAAAGCAAACCAGAAACCTATACATTCAGAAACATAAAAGATGCTTGTAAACAACTCTTGAGTCAAAGAAGCAATAATAAGGAAAGCCAAACAGTATGGAACCGAAGAATAAAAAATATATTAGAAAAGAAGAGGGTCGGCCCAGTGGCCCAGCAGTTAAGTTCATGTGTTCTGCTTCGGCGGCCCGGGGTTCGCCGGTTCAGATCTGGGGCGCGGACCTACTCAGTGCTCAACAAGCCATGCTGAGGCACCGTCCCACATAGAGGAGCTACAACTCTACAGCTATGACACACAACTATGTACTGGGGCTTTGGGGAGAAAAAAAGAAAAGACGGAAGATAAGCAACAGATGTTAGCACACGGCCAATTTTCCTCAAAAAACAGAAGACACATAATATCTAGGAGTACAAGGAAAGGGGAAAAAAAGATGAAACCCAAGCAACATATAATAAAAGGATATAATAAAGAACAGAACTGAACTATATAGAAAACGATGGTACAACATGAAGGATCAACAAAAATTAAAAACCCAGTCTTTAAAAAGATTAATAAAAATGGCAAACTTCTACAAGGCCTTTCAAGAAAATAATGAAGGCACAAATAAACACTATTAGGAATGAAAAAAGTGACATAAATATAGATTCAGTGAAAATACTTTTGAAAAAGATACTTTGAGCAACTTGAAGTGATAAATTTGAAAATTTAGATGAAATGGACAGTCTCCTAGGGAAATACATCTTACCAAACTAGACTCAAAAAGAAATGGAAAACCCGAAAAGATCTATACCCCTTGAACAACTAGGATCGATAGTTACTATTCCCACAAAAAGAAAAGAGAAGACTATTTAAAGGAATAGATTCCAGCAAATATTCAAGTAATGGGTAATTCCAATCTTACATAAAATTTCTGAGAAAAGAAAAAATAAAATACAATCCAACTCATTCACCGAGTTTACTATAACCTTGGTACCAAAACCAGATAAGAGTCTCCTCCAAAAGGAAAATTATAGTACAATCTAACTTAAGTACAAAAAATGTAAAATATTAAAAACCTTAATCCAGCAGTGGGAATGTGTTGTACATGTCTCTATGTATGTGTTCTGTATCACAAACTTGTTTGTTTTTTCAGTATTTTGATAACTGTACCTTAATACAACTGGTTTGCTTTGCAATCCTATGTGTTTTATTTTATGCATTAAAAAACATTATTTTGAGAAGGGGTCCATAGTCTTCAGACTGCCAAACGGGTTGATGACACACACAAAAATGATAAGAACCCCTGTACTGAAGAAACTCTTAGAGATATACACAAGAAAACATGTGCAAGAATGTTCAGAGCAGCAGTGTTTGTAACACCAAAAATCAGTAGATAGAAAGAGGAGAGTGGCTCAGTAAACTAAGGTAAAATCACTAGGTGGACTTTTCTAAAAGTCATTAAAAGGAAGGAGCTGGAGCTATATGGATCAACAAGGACAAATCTCTTAATCTGGATGCTGGATACATGGGTGTTTGACATAATACCCTTTAAATGACTAATACAGCATTACCATTACACTACACTGTTTTTAATTACTTTTTTCATTCTGCAATGAGAAAAATTCACAGATCATCACCAGTTTAAGCACTGGCATTTAGGAACCAGTGCCTCACACCATTCCTCTTCCAGCAAAATCCACCCCAAATCATACTCATTAGTCAGGAACAGTTCAAAATACAAATTCCTCAGGAAGCCTTTCCCCAAACCATCTCACTGGAATTAATTTTCCCCTCCTATTCTCCATAGCCATTTCTATTTAACTTTTAATTACTAGATATCTGAATTATATAGTTTTTCCGTTTTACTGAGATATAGTCTATGACATACAGCATTGTATAAGTCTAAGATGTACCGCATAATAACTTACATATATTGTGAGATGATTACCCCAATAAATTTAGTTAACATCCATCATCTCACATAGTGAATTAAATACAGTTTGTGCATGCCTGATTTCTCAAGTGTAAGTTCTTTGATGGCTAGACAGTACTTTGTATTGACAAGTTGTCAAAACCATTTTTTGTTGAATTTGATTCACTCACCCACACCCACTCTGCAATAAATCCTAAACACTGGCTTAAAAGCTGTTTCCATCTTTAATATCTACAAAGATAAAATTTGATTATAAAAATAAAACATCCCATTATAAAAGCTAGATTTCTACTTTTCATAATCTTACTGTTATTTTTAATTACAATGAAAGATATAAGAAAATAACTTTGAACAATGTAAAACAAGATATACTTATTCTAAAAGATTTACATAATCATGTTATGTTCAAGTTGGGACGATCATTTTGCACACAGGTATACACGTGTTAACTATGCCCCCTGCTGACTGAATACATATTTTGAAAGCCAAACGACATTACAGAGAACACAGAATATGGTCCATACAAATGTACCACTTAAAAACCAAATGTACCTTATAACGCAAATGGGTTTCATAAAAAAGACTTGGCAGATCTTAAGTCAAGTATAGCTAAGATAGGATTTATTAGAGAAAGGGGGAACTTGAGAAGAAAGAAGTGTAATTTTGAAATTGACTGCTCAGAGTCACCACATTACACAACTTCAGAAAGCATCATTCACATTATATTCTACATAGTGGTTCTGAACTGGGGGCAATTTTGCCTCCCAGAATTTTTGTCATAACAACCTGGGCAGGGGGTGGCGTGGTGGGCATGGTGCTACTGGCATCTAATGGGTAGAGGCCAGGGATGCTGCCAAACATCCTACAATGCACAGGCCAGTCCCCTCAATAAAGAATTATCTGGTCCCAAATGTTAATAGTATCGAAATTGAGAAATTTTTGCTCCACATGACTATTCCTTCTCAAGTTGTGCAACAAGGCAACAAAGTCAAATAGAGGTTTATGACACTTAAACTTTGTTGAATGAGTCAAAGAAGATATTAAATCCCTGATATCAAATAATACAATTTTTAGCCCTTTTCATTTGGGCTAGAAAACTGCAGTCTACACAGTTTCATAAGTCCACCTTTTAGCTCAATTCTAGGGATGATACAATCTGTGCATACACCTTTGATCTCCTAACAATATTTTTGAAAGCTATTAGGCTTTCCCATCATACCTGCGTCTCCATTTCCATCATCCTTTGTTTTATTTCTCTTATTTCTGCCTGTGTTTCAGCTTCTCTAAGTCGAATGCTCATCAGTTCATCTTGTAACTCATTCACAGCATTTTTCTTAGGTGGGTCTTTCCATCTCCCAGTAGTACGAGCTAAGTGGCGCTAAAACACAAAAAATGATATTGCAACAAATATTCCCAGTATCAAAATAAGAGCTAACTTTACTGAGCACTTATTTTTGGCCCAGTACTATATTAAGAACTTTATATGCATTATTTTATTTAATCCCCAGGAAATCTTAAAAGTTAGGCACTACTATCTTCATTATACAGGTAAGAAAATTGTGATTAAGTAACTTCAGAAAGGTCATACAGCCAGTAAATGGTAGATCTGGGATATATACTCAGACATAGTTCAAAATTTTTTTTATACTGTGGATTAATTATCATAAAGAATATAACTTTCACCCTAATTTGTTTTTTTCCTGAGGAAGATTCGCCTGAGCTAACATCCACTGCCAATCTTCCTCTTTTTGTATGTGAGCCGCCACAGCATAGCCACTGACAGACGAGTGGTGTAGGTCCATGCCCAGGAACCGAAACCAGGCTGCCAAAGCAGAACGCGCCAAACTTAACCATTAGGCCACTGAGGCTGGCCCCCTAATTTTTTTAATAAGAGAGATTTTTCACATTATTTTTAATGAAATCCCAAGAAAAGGAAAAAATGGGGCCATTCATGAATTAAAGAAGGAATATTAGAAGTTAAGAGCCGTGTTCTCAAGATATCTGTGTGAAGGATCAGTTTTGTTTGTTTTTAACTTCCAGTTTATTGCTGCCTGACACTTTTGCAAAATACATTAAAAAAAAAAACCCATGGTAATATCAAGGACTAATTTCAGTCTTTGCTAGGTGCATCCTCCCATCCCAAATCCAGACCAAGATCACTATTCTGAAACTATGTGTAGTTTTCTTTTCCTTCCTTCTCTCCCTTCTGTCTTAAGATTGTCTTTTTTTGTTCTTTATCAACAGTTTCCCTCAGATGTGAATAAATTTGTGGGCATATAATTAGCTAACTGTCTGATTTACTTGGTGAGATAACCAATTTTCAAAAGAAGTTACAAATTTATATTGGTGTCACCCCTCTGATGTTTCATACTGACCAACGGATTTAATATCAACAGAAGTATGCACTATATAAAGGAATATTTTCTTGCAGTTCTTTAGAAAGTTATATAAATCACAATGGTACAACAGTAACAACAAAAATGACTCGATCTCTATTTTATCTTTTATTTAATTATAAGAATTAAAAAGGGAGAAACAGGGGCCGGCCCAGTGGCATAGTGGTTAAGTGTGCATTCCACTCTGGCGGCCTGAGGTTCACAGGTTCAGATCCCAGGTACAGATCTATGCACTGCTCATCAAGTCGTGCTGTGGCAGGTGTCCCATGTATGGTGTAGAGGAAGATGGGCATAGATGTTAGCCCAGGGCCAGTCTTCCTCAGTGAAAAAAAGGAAGATTGGCAACAGATGTTAGCTCAGGGCTAATCTTCCTCATCAAAAAAAGAGGGAGAAACAGCTCAAAAGTTCTTTCAATTTATAAACTCTCTCAGTTTTGTACAAGATCTTTCTCACTGTAAACTCAAATCCTAGTGTTGGTCATCAGCTACTTCAAACTTGCACAAACTGGATATTCAGGTTTTACCCTCTTTTTAAAAAGCACACAAAATACATTGATATACCTGCCAGTGTTCCTCTAAATCCTTGACTTGTTGTCTAAGTTCTTTCAAACCCATAATAGCTTCTGCTTCTCTCAGTTTCACAGCAATGAGTTCTTCCTGAAGCCTTGCAATGTTATTCTCATCAGGAAAGGAGTTGTTTCTCTAAAGCAAGAAAATTTAACTTGGTATTTTTAATTTAAATAATAAAATAAAATATACATAATAAGAACTTTTTTGTCCCATATGTAATCATATCTAATTTTATACAGTTTTATTGAAACATAATTCCACAAAATTTACTCTTTTAATGTACACTGGTCAGTGGTTTTTAAGAGTATTCAGAGGGTTATGCAACCATCATCACAACGTAATTTGATAACATTTTAATCATTCCCAAAAGAAACCCTACAACCATTAGCAGTCACTCTACATTTCCCCTCCTCCTAGCCTCAGGCAACCACTAATCTACCTTTGTCTCTATGGATTTTCCTACTCTGCACATTTCATATAAGTGGAATCATACATAAATCGAATATGTGGTCTTTTATGACTTAGCTTCTTTCATTTAGCATAATGTTTTCCAGGTTTATCCCTTTTTACTGCCAAATAATATTCCATTGTATAGATATACCATATTTTATTTATCCCATCAGTTGATGAAAATTTGGGCTGTTTCCACTTTTTGGCTCTTATGAATAATGCCACTATGAACATTTGTGTAAAAGTTTTTGCATGGATATATGTTTTTAATTCTTTTGAGTGATATACCAAGGAGCAGAAGTGATAGATCAGATGGTAATTCTACATTTAACTTTTAAGAAACTGTCAAACTTTTCCAAAGCAGCTATACTGTTTTACATTCCCACCAGGAACGTATTAGGGTAACTGTATTTAATTTTGTACTTAATTTTGAGGACACAGAAAGTCTAACTCTGGCTTGATTAATAAAATTCTAACCAGAGTTAACGGAGCAATAAGATTAAAAATGTTTTTCAACATGGCAATAAACTTACTAACCTCTGATTAGAACTCCAAACAAAGCATGAACATCATTTACATTTTAAAGATTTATGGAAAAGAATAGTCTAAAAATCTGTTTTGTTGTATTTTCTTGGCATGTCACTTTGGAAAGGAGTGTAAAATCTCTGTACACCAGTCACTATATCAATAGTCAAGAAATTAATATCAAGGTGATCTAAATATTTGCTTCAAGGGTACAAGATTTAGATTAATCTCCTACCGTACTGAAAGAACCACCTGAGGACACAGGGTAGCCCCATATTAAACTGCTCTTGGAGTGAGCAGGAGACCCTAAATTAGGCCTTAGTAAAAGCTCCTTAGGTAAACTGAGGTACTACTGAGATTTCAAGTTCTGAATCTATGAAATTTTCTATCTCTAAAATATTTCACGGTGGACATGAAGATTTTAGCCCACAGAGATGACGAAATAAAGTTATTCTCGCCAACTACACATTTTTATGGTAGACTTTAAATATTTTCTCAATTGAAAACCAGAAATTTACTACATATGCAGTTTAAAAAAAAAAAAGAGATTCCTGAATGAAGAAATTAACCATAGGAAGCATGAAACCGTCCAATTTCCTTTCTACTCTATAACATGAATACCAACAAACCCACTTAAGAAATCCATTTTTACATTGGACCCAAGGACATTTCTTTCTATCAAATATTCAAAACTGAAAGATCCACATTCTTACCTAAATCATGGAGCCCAGAATACTCCTAAATTAGAGACCAAATATTCTGTTAGGCATTTTTTTACAGCATTCTTGCTGGCTTTTTCCTCAACAAATAGGAGAATAAATTTTCCAAAAATAATAGAAAAATAGCAAGCAGATTCCTAGCAAAATTATTCCACTACTGAGTGTAGTTACACCCTGCTCTATTTCATCAAGAAATAGTTAAGAACAACTTAAAGCTATCTGTCATGTCCATTATTTACGAGGCTTTGATTCAATAGCTAGATACTATCTAGGCGTGAATCACAGACCCCGAGTCATCATGATTTTATAGATGAGAAAACAGAGATTCAGAGTTTGTGATCTAGAACACAGACTCTCAAGTCTGAGAGTTATGAGAAATGTAAAAGCATTTCTAGTTCCACTACTTACCTAATCCTCAAGTTTTTAGTAACCTTGAAAAGAGGTAAATCAGCTTCCGTAAGTACACCTCAGGCTAAGATCTTCCTATACATCCTGAGGTGGCTTGTAGTAGCTTGGAAAGTTGTAACAGTTACAATCAGATAAAATTTTCCCCGAAATGTTTATGTATTAATCATATCCTACCTCTTGCAGATGAAGACATTACAATATTTGAAGACAATGGTTAATTTCTATCCCCTAAGTTTCTCTCCTCCAACATTTAAACATTATTCATATCAAAATTATCCTGGTTGGTTTCCTCTAAATGGGCTCTAATCTCCATTTTTACCCCTTAAATATGTGGCTTTGAGTATGTATGTATGGCCACAACAAAGAATAATTTGGAATCTTATAAATTTTTTTTCCTTTCCTCTCTCAGTAACTAATATGTAAGGTTTCTAATGTGTAAAAACACCAAGAACAATTTAACTGCTCAAAAAGCACTTAACTAATATCTATCGCGTGTCCCCTCTAACCAGGAGTGACAGCACTGATGTTGTTCTCACCTTCTCTATGTCCAGGACTTTATCCTGCATCTCTTTCAGTGCACACTGAGACTCAGCTTCACTCAGACGGGCTTGGACCAATTCCTTCTCTAGCTGCAGCACAAAATCTTCATTGTAGTTGGAACCACATTTATGCTACAAGTTATAGACATATACTGAAATTTCACAGAAGAACATGTATATACAACAAAAATAAATGCAATTACACAATACAGTTATTGTTATTACAGTTACTACCAAATAGTAAAAGTTCCTCCTACCCAATATTTCTAGCATATCTCCTCCATTTAACTTTCCAATGAATAAAAAAGTTCAGGTTTGATATCTATAAAGATGATCACATTATTGGGTGCTAGTAACTAGTAGTTACATTAATCAAATTTAATTCATAGAAGATAAATATCTCCTTTTAGCTGTCCATCCATCCAGATACTAAGAATTTGCTCTGGCTCAACAGACCTGTATTGTACAACAGTGTAGCTATTAGCCACACGTGGCTACAGAGCACTTGAAATGTGGCTGGTCCAAACTGAGAAAGGTTGTAAGTGTAAAACACAAACTGGATTTTGAAGACTTAATATGAAATAAAAAGGTAAAATATCTCATTAATAATCTTTATATTGATTACATCTTGAAATAATAATACACTGAGTTAAATAAAAATATCATTAATTTCATCTGTAATTATTAATTACTCCTTTTAATATGGCATTTTAAAATGCATATGTGGCTCACATTATATTGCTATTGGACAGCACTGTTATAGAGTACAGAAGACAAGTACACATTGACTGAAAATTCTATTTTAATCTAACGGAAATAATAAGTCATGCACAATAACGGGAACCGTTCTAAATCCCAATAGGAAAATCTATTTGCTCTTAGAAACGTAGATCTCTTTAAAGATACGCATGAAAATGACTGCTGGAAGCAGAGAAAAAGCAGATGTTGCATGAAGAAATTAACCATGGAAGCATGAACCCTTTCCATTTCCTTTCCTTCTCAATAATGTGAATACCAATGCAGCTATCGAAGAAATCTTTTTTAAACCAGTTTCTATAAAAAGCTGTTCTAAAAAAGCAAAAGGGTATCTAATTCACCATTATAAAAGACTTCCTAAAATAAACTATCACTTCACATTTAATTCATGTAATAAAGACAAAGTGATAACTCAAAATTTCAAAAGAGTCACAGAGAACAATCTCCTACTGAACCTGCATGAGTAAAGATTGGTTCTTACTCTTCAATATATTAGGAACAAAACAGACGTTAAATTAAAACTCTATTAAAGAATTATTAAGTGTTTAATTAAAACATACAGTACTCTCTTGCCCCAGCTACCCAAAAAGATGTCATTTTTTAAAATGAACAGTTCACTTATTAAGCAAATGAGGACTTTTTAATTCAATGTATTACACATTATTTCTCCTAGTAATTTTCTATTACTATTAAAACAATATTGCAATACAATAAGTACATCTGCAACAGGCATATTACCTTAGCAAATACTTACCTTACCAAATAGAGAAAAGGCACTCTTTTGGAATGACCACATCCAAACCGCAGGTGCCATAATTTTTGTTTAATGAGATCATAGTTATTTTATGAGTAATACTAGAATTTTTTGCCCTTAATATAAAGCCATGACAACTGTAGTTCAGGTTGGTTTGCTAAGACTCTATTAGGAGATGCCCAGGACTAAATCAAACCCAAATGGCCCACATGAGAATGGAATCACTGATCTGATATAAACCAACTGATCCAACCAAGTGAAAAAAACTGTACTAATATTGGGAACAAATTTTTATCAATAAAATTTACAAAACCTCTAATTTTCCTCTATTGTTCAACGGATAAATTCTAAATTCCATAGTTTACACGTTATTTCTTCTCTCATACTTCCCATTTGTTCCTCACCCCACTGCAAACTAGCTCTAGTCCTCATCCCTTGATTAAACTGCTCTAATCACTAACAATATCAATACCCAATAACAATACAAAAACTCAATGGAAAGCCCTTTCATTCAGCTCTTACCTTCACTAGACAGTCTATGGAATTTACCACAACTGACCACTCTTAATTAAAAATTTCTCCTCCCTTAGATTTTGAGGTGTTACTCTTCCATGGTTCTCCTATCTTCTCTGTCTCCTCTGACAATTCTACTACTTCAAATAGGTATCTATGTCTGTGTGTCTGTGTGTGTGTATATCAATCATAGTCCCCAGGGTTTCAATATTGTGCATTTTCTCTCAATCTTTTCATTAATTACCTTATTTTGCAGATTCATCCTATGTGATTTCATCCATTGTTTATATAGTCTGTATATATAGGCAGCATCAGATACTGTCTATATCAATCAGATATTGTCTCTATAGACAGTGGATGAAATCACCAAGGAAGAATCTATAAAATAGTAAAAAGGAGAAGGTGGAGGGAAAGAGGGAGGGACAGAGAACATACAATGATGGAATTCTAGGGATGACAGATAGTTAGATATACACACAGACAGAGAGCGATGACTCTAAAGTCCATATTTCCAGCCCAGATCTTTCTATTAAGTTACAGATCCATATTCACAACTTCCTACTGGTCTTCTCCATCTGGTTGGCCACATATTCACCTCACACTCAACATTTCAAAACTGAACTCATCTTTTCCTCTTGATATATTTACTATTCTGCTAAGGATGCCATCATCTAACAACTAACCAATTCATAACTTCCCCTCTTCTATTCAACCCATACTATTCAATCACAAAATATTAGTAATTTTTCTTCCAGATGTTTCTTGAATTTGTCTGTTCCTCTCCATCTTCACTATCATCGTTTTTATTCATGACTTCATCTTTCTTTGAACTATTGTAGTGGTCTTACATATACCCCTCCTAACTGTTGTAGCACTTACAGTAGGTATTATTTAATATTTTATGTTACCTCTCACATTAAGTTGTAATAAATAGAAGGCATTTTTACAATTCTACCACCTGGACCAGGTAGTTGTTTTTCTGTTTTGTTGTTGTTGTTGTTGAGGAAGATTTGCCCTGAGCTAATATCCGTTGCCAATCTTCCTCTTGTTCCCTTGAGGAAGATTCCCACTGAGCAAACATCTGTGCCAATCTTCCTCTATTTTGTATATGAGTCGCTGCCACAGCATGGCTGACGAGAGGTGTAGGTCAGCACCTGGGATCCAAACCCATGAACCCGGGCCGCCGGAGCAGAGTGAGCTAAATTTAAGCACTACACCAAGGGGCCAGCCTCCAGGTGGGTGTTTTTTGACCCTATTGTTCTGAGCCTGAGGAAGTTTTGATTCCATATTTATTAACACAAACATGTTAATGAAAATCATACAAGCATTGATACAGTTCAATATAGTATTCAGAATGAATCTAACTCCACTAAGCCAATTTTACCCCATTATCAATTTTTCTATACAGCAATCAGCCCTGTCCAATTATATTCATACGCATTTTTATTGGACAAAGTATTTCCATTGGGATCAATTCTTAATATTGATATGAGCTCACTAAACAGAGATTCTACATACCGTGTTGCAGCTCAGGGAGTTAGAAAAGGCTCTAGCATTTGGTTGGTTGGTTGAAACATGGACCAAAAGGTAGCCCCACAGTGAGTGAACTGGAAATGCTGGACATGCCTTGGTTTAATGTAGAAGGGAAAATTGATGACAAAGAAATTTGGGGAAGATATATGTACACAGACCACTCTGAATGGGCTAAAAATATGAAGACATTTGATTCCCATGTGAATGCTCATCAAAGGGTGAATCGAGAGGAGGATTTAAAAAATCAATTGGATGACCCATTCTGTGGACACCAGTCAGCCTCTTTCCCCAGACACCCGTCACAGCCCAATAAGGCTTTATGAACAAAGTGGCCGTGGTGGCAGGGATGGAGGTTATGCACTGGGCTCAGCAACAAGGACTTCCACTCACCAAGGTTATGACCACTGCTGAGTGTTCAGTCCGACGGCAGCAGATACATACCAACACCAAGCCCCTGATATAACACCATTTCCTGGGGTGATCAGCTACCTACCTGGTGGCAGGTTGATTACACTGGACCACTTCCATCATGGAATGGGCAGTGTTTTGTTCTTACTGGAAAAGCCACTTTCTCTGGATACAAATTTGCCTTCCCTGCACACAATGCTTCTGTCAAAACTATCATCTATGGACCTAAAGAATGCTTTATCCACCATCATGGTATTCCACACAGCATTGTTTCTGATCAGGAAATTCACCTCAGCAAAAGAAGTGCAACAATGGGCCCACACTCACAGAATTCACTAGTCTTAGAATGTTCCCTAACATCCTGAAGCAGGCTGGCTTGACAGAATGGTAGAATGACCTTTTGAAGACTCATTTACAGTGCCAGCTAGGTGGCAATATCTTGCAGGGCTGGGGCGAGGTTCTCTAGAAGGATAAATATGCTCTGATTCAGTGTCCAATATATGGTGCTGTTTCTCCCATAATAAGGACTCCCAGACCCAGGAATCGAGGGATGGAAACGGGAGCGACACCACTCACTATTATCCCCAGCGACTTATCAGCAAAATGTTTGCTTTGCGACTTCATGCTCTGCTGGTCTAGGAGTCTTAGTTCCAGAGGGAGGAATGCTTCCACCAGGAGACACAACAATGATTCCACTAAACTGGAAAACTGACCTGGCCACTATGGGATCCTCACACCTCTGAATCAATAGGCAAAGAAGGGAGTTATGGTGCTGGCTAGGGTGACTGATCCTGACTACCAGGGGGAAACTTGACTACTACTCCACAGTGGAGATTAGGAAGAATATGTCTGGAATATAGGCGATCCTTTAAATTGTCTCTTAGTATTATCATGACCTGTGATTAAGGTCAATGAAAAATTACAACCAATCCAGGAGGATTACTAATGACCCAGACTCTTCAAGAATGAAGGTTTGGGTCATCCCACCAGGTAAAGAACCATGCCCAGCTAAGGTGCTTACTGAAGACAAAGGGAATACAGAGTGGGTAGCAGAAGAAGGTAGTTATTAATACTAACTATGAGCAGCTGACCTGTTACAGAAACAAGGACTGTAATTGTCATGAGTATTTCCTCCTAATTTTCCTATGAAATATTCGTGTATCTGTTTTCTTTCCTCTCTTATTTCCTTATCATGAGATGCATTTACTTTACATCACAGTATTTAAGCATTGCTTTTATGTGGCAATTAAGTATGTTTAAGGAGATGTACATTGGTGCCAAGTTGACAAGGGTTGGCCTTGTGATGGTTAATTTTATGTGTCAATTTGACTAGGTATGGGCTGCCCAGAATAAACATTACTTCTGGGTGTGTCTGTGAGGTGTTTCCAGACGACTCAGCAGATTGCCCTCCCCAAGGTGAGTGGATATCATCCAATACGTTGAGAGGGCCTGAACAGAACAAAAAGTGGAGTGAGGGAGGATTCATTCCTTTCCTTCCTGCCTGCTTGAGCTGAGACGTCAGTCTTTTCTTACCCTTGACTGGAATTTACACCATCAGCTTCCCCTGTTCTCAGACCTTTGGACTCAGGCTGTAATTACACCACTGGCTTTCTGGGGTCTCCAGCTTGCCGATGGTGGACTGTGAAACTCCTCAGCCTTCATAATGTCATGAGCCAATTCCTCACAATAAATCTCCTTTTATGTGTATGTGTGTATGTGTATGTGTGTGTGTATACCCTATTGGTTCTGTTTCTCTGCAGAATCCTGAGTGATACAGGGTAAATTTTATAAGTAAGATTAAATTTATTGATTAGAGGTTTTATTGTTCTTGTTTGCTTTCTGGTCCATTTGACCCATTAGAGCTTCTGCAATTGAATTCTCTTTTTTGGTCATTATTTCTACCATTTCCAATTTTCCCTGTTCAAATTTTTGCACATCTCAATTTAGTCAGGAAAGTGATACTTCTGATACTTCTGTCAATGTTTAGCCTATTGAAAATTTTATCATGTCTGTTTTCGCTCTTTGTAAGTTTTGGATTTTATTACTAGCAGTCTACATCATTGGCCGAGCAAGCCGGTAGAATCATAATAAGAGAATAATGTTAATACTAATCCTAATAATAGCTACCATTTATTGAGCACTCACTATGTGCCAGGCATTATTCTAGAGTACAACCCACTTAAGTCTCAACAACCATCTATTATACACAGGACAAACTACAGCACAGAGAAGCTAAGTAACTTGTCCAAGGACACACAACAAGTGAGTGGCAGAACTGGCATCAAAAGAGGCTGCTGTGGACTGTAAACTACCTGTTTCCATTTTTTTTCAATTTTCCTCAGGGGGGGAAAGTGTTATCGATAAAACAGGTCTTAAAGTTTACAATGATAACAATGATGATGATGAAAGCAGCTAACATCTATTGAGTGCTTATTATGTGCCAGACACATGCTAAGTACTTTGTATTCTCACTTAACCTTCACCACAACTTCTGCTTTCCTAACAAGGAAACTTAAAAAGACTCAGCAAAGTCAAACAGCACTTGGCAGTTCTGTTAATTGGGAGTATGAACTACACAGCTCATGTTCTTAACCTTGAAGCCATGTAAGAGTTGAAATAATATTTTTAAGAGCTTAACATATTGTTTTCATATGTACTATTCTAAGAATTAATGGTACAGTATTAAAAATTTAAGCATCTAAAAAAATTTTAACATTTCACATAATGTTCTTATAATAAGAAATTCCTACAAGAGTATATTATACTCAAATTAGTAACCCTGGTAAATATACAATTTATTTTACCAAATGACAACTGCCACGATTATGATGGTTGATAAGTCAGCAAGGGGCCATTTATATAAATGACTTCCCTACACTTACATCAAGTGCACTTTTGTCAATGAATCTCTTAATGTTTCTGTGATACCATCAATCTCATTCCAATGAAACTGACAGAAATTTTTTTTAGTTGATGGAGTCTCTGCTTTTCAATCCCATGTTCTTTTCTGGTGTTGCAGAGTTACAAAGGTAAAGATAAATCAGAAAGCCCTTAGTAATGTTTTTGGTTGTGTCGTGAGTAAAACAAAAAAATAAATTCTCACATTCAATGTTTGAAAGACATATGAGTAATATGAGGAAAGGAAATATTTGTATTTGGAGAGGTTTCTTGTATTATTAAGTGAAAAAATCCACGAATTGGAAAAAAGATTGTCTGCATAGATGTATCAAATATTCCCTGAATTTAATTATACATTAAGTAAGTTCAAGACTCCACAATTATATGTCCTTTTCAGGAACCCGTACATTTCATGGAACTCTGTATTCTTCTCTCTTGTAGTATTTATCGCAACTCCAAATAATTAACTGTGCAATCAGTTTTTTAAATGTCTATCTCTATATATACTATACAAGCAATGCCAGGGATAGTTAGACTGCTTTATCATTGTACTGGCAGAACTAAACTGTGCTTTTCATAGTAGGTGAGCCAACAATATTTGCTGAATGAATAAGCTAGACAACTCTTGGTGTAAAAAACAACAATAACAAAAAAACCCCTCTGTTATATACCTTATATTAAACATGGGGAGTGGGAATTGAATACCACAAAAATATCCTAAAAACCTATTTGTTTCAAAAATAAATAAAATTTATAATAGTGTGGGAATATGATACATTTTTACTGTCACATCTAACACATCTGAAAAAACTACCATTACACAAGGCAAGTAGTCCAGAATAGGTTTCTATACCACAAGACAAAATCACAGCAGAAAAATAATAAAAAATTATATTTTGCTTCCCCCTCAGCACATGATCCCAAAAAGATCTTCGTAATCCTCCCTACCACATACTCCAAACAGTCTTTAAAAAAAAATCCAAGCAATATGGATGTACTATTTAAAGATTTGCCACACCAAATGTTTTTAAAATGATTTGTTCCCAACATCTGAAAAATTACATACATCCTTTAAACTGGAAGTTTATCTCTGGTTTTTTATATACTCTTAACTGTAAGATTTTTTTTTAATGCTGAAAAAAATGTTTAGAAAACAATTACTTCCATTAAAGTGAACTCTAATTTATTATTCAAGCTGGAAAAAAAGAGATGATTACATATGAATGTAAAACATTTAATCTTAGACTAAGGTCAAAATTAGTTCTGGAAGAAAACCTCTGTCTAGATTTATAGACATACTGACCAACAGAGTAAGAGTTTACCAAACTCTTAAAGTCATCCCTCTGTTTTGGACTTATAGAAAGACATTTCAACTTACCAATAATTATAAATTAAATGGCTTTTTCTTGAAATGTCATTAGAGTAGAGCTAAAGAGTGTTTATAACACAGAAAGAGATGTTAAACATTAACTTTCATATTCGTAAAGAAAAACAACCCCTCTAGGTAAATCAGACATAGGGCAATTCCTAAATGCTGCTGAACAAACATATTCTCTAAAATAAATTATCTAGAAGATTTCACAACTTCCACTGACGAACAGGTAGTTTTTAGTTTATTCAAGTTTATTCACGAGTTTAATCTAAGTAAGATTAGTTTTTATTCCTCATATCAAAGCCTTGGTTCTTAAAAGTATCACATAATTCTTTCATATTTTCTTCTAGAATTATAGGAAAGGGAAGGAAAGTCAGAAGAAACCTCATCTAGCCTCCACTTCAGTACTTCCAGTACAAAGGTCCCAAGAACTTCAAAAGGCAGTCATTTCAGCAATCAGCAGCTTTAACTGTTAAAATCCTTCTTGTTTATGCTCATGCGAGCCAACAAATTGCCAGACAAATTGCTTATTCAGGATACCTGAATGATAAGCAGTCATGTGTAGGGCAAAAAGCTTTTAAATAGATCAAGCAAGACTCAAAGATAGTTGATCTCATCAAGAAAAATTGTCCAACATAAATACGTTCATGCCCTACCACACTCAAAAGAGACAGTCAGGACAGGCAAAACTGTATGAAATATTAACGGATCATTTCTACCTCTATGGGCTTCCTGAAAAACTGACATGAAACATGTAAAACAAATACTTAAAGGTATAGTTTATCTTAATGCTTGGTTTTATCTTACGCTTAGGTTACTATTTATTATATAAAATTTAAATTTATTTAGTATTTAGTATACTAATATATAATTCTTGTCCCTTCCATATCTGTATCCTCTTGCCTTTAGGCTATAGTTCCTATAGGCCATTAGTCTGACAACCTGTTCTAAGTCACTTCTCCAGCTGCCACCCCTGACCTCTCCTCTACTTCACACTGCATTCTCCTTCAGGCTCAATACAACCACAACTCTGATTAAGACATGCCCAATCTCAGCCCTGAGGGATCTCCTAATCCTCTTAGGCTTCTCATATAAGCTAGCTCACTTGCTTCTAGTCCTACCCTGACCTTAACCAATCGATTCCAGCACTGGGATGTTATACGTTCTCCCTTATTCCCCTCCCTTCTACCAAAATCACTCAAACTAAACGTGTTGTTTCTTTGAACCTTATTTCTTTTTTTTTTCTTTTGAGGAAGATTGGCCCTGAGCTAACATCTGTTGCCAATCTTCCTCCTTTTTTCCTTTTTTCTCCACAGTTGTACAACCTTCTAGTTGCTCTATGGGGGACACTGCCTCAGCATGGCTTGATGAGCAGTGCGTAGGGCCACGCCCAGGATCTGAACCTGCAAACCCCGGGACCGCCACAGCAGAGCGCACAAACTTCCCCCCTATGCCAGTGGGCCGGCCCCCTGAGCCTTATTTCTTTAGTCTTTTTTTCTTTAAACAATTTATTGAGGCAAAATTCAAATAACCATTTTAAAGTGAAGAACAATTCAGTAGCCTTTAGTACATTCAGAATGTTGTGCAACCACCAATTCTATCTAGTTCTAAAACATTTCCCTCGTTCCAAAGTAAAACCCCTTACCTATTAAGCAGTTTCTCACCCTTTTCCCACATCCACCTTCTGGCAACCACCAATCTACATTCTATGGATTTATCTATTCTGGGTATTTCATATAAACGGAATCACACAATATGTGATCTTTTGTGCCTGGCTTCTTTCACTCAGCTTAAGGTTTAGAAGGTTTATCCACATTATAACATGTATTAGTACTTCATTCCTTTTTATGGCTGAATAATATTTTGTTGTATGTATACACCACAATTTGTTTATCCATTATTCCATTGATGGATTTTTGGGCTATGTCCAGTTTTTTGTGAATAACGTTGCTACAAATGTATATACACACACTTGTTTGAATATCAGTTTTCCATTTTTGGGGGTGCACATCTAGGAGTTGAATTGTGGCTTATATGGTAATTTTATGTTTAACTTTTTGAGGAACTGCCAAACTGTTTTCCACGGCCGCTGACCATTTTATATTTCTATCAGCAATGTACAAGGATTTCAATTTCCCCACCAACTTACCAACACTTGTTATTTTCTGTTTGTTGGGTTTTTTTTTTTTTTAATTACAGCCATCCTAGTGAGTGTGAATTGGTACCTCATCGTGGTTTTGGTCTATGTTGAGCGTCTTTTCATATGTCTGTGGTTCATTTGTGTATCTTCTTTGGAGTAAATGTCTATTCAAGTCCTTTGCTCATTTTTAAATTAGGTTCTTTGTCTTTTTGGTGATTTGTAAGAGTTCTTTATATATTCCAAATGCTAAATCCTTATCAAATACGCAATTTGCAAATATTTTCTGCATTCTATAGGTTCCCTTTGTCATTTACTGGATAACGTCAAATGTTTTAATTTTGATGAAGTCCAATTTATCTGTTTTTTTTTTTCTTTTGTCGCTCATGCTTTTAGCGTTAAAGTACCCATATCTAAGAATCCATAGTCAAATTCGAGGTCATAAAGATTTATCCCTATATGTTCTTCTAAGAGTGTTATGGTTTTTTTTTTTTTTTTTTTGATTTTTATTGATATTTTAATGGTTTCTAACATTGTGAAATTTTGGGTTGTACATTTTTGTTTGTCCATCACCCCATATATGACTCCCTTCACCCCTTGTGCCCACCCCCCACCCCCACTTCCCGGGTAACCACAGTCCAGTTTTCTCTGTCCATGTGTTGGTTTATATTCCACATATGAGTGAGATCATACAGTGTTTGTCTTTCTCTTTCTGGCTTATTTCACTTAACATAATACCCTCCAGGCCCATCCATGTTGTTGCAAATGGGACGATTTTGTCTTTTTTTATGGCTGAGTAGTATTCCATTGTATATATATACCACACTTTCTTAATCCAATCGTCAGTCGAGGGACACTTAGGTTGCTTCCACTTCTTGGCTATGGTGAATAATGCTGCAATGAACATAGGGGTGCATAAGCCTCTGTGGATTGTTGATTTCAGGTGCGTTGGATAGATTCCCAGTAGTGGGATGGCTGGATCATAGGGCATCTCTATTTTTAATTCTTTGAGGAATCTCCATACCGTTTTCCATAGAGGCTGCACCAATTTGCATTCCCACCAGCTGTGTATGAGGGTTCCTGTTTCTCCACATCCTCTCCAACATTTGTTGTTTTTTGTCTTGGTGATTATAGCCATTCTAACGGGCGTGAGGTGGTATCTTAGTGTTGTTTTGATTTGCATTTCCCTGATGATTAGTGATGTTGAGCATCTTTTCATGTGCCTATTGGCCATCTGTATATCTTCCTTGGAGAAGTGTCTGTTCATTTCCTCTGCCCATTTTTTGATCGGGTTGTTTGTTTTTTTGTTGTTCAATTGTGTGAGTTCTTTATATATTATGGAGATCAACCCCTTGTCAGATGTATGTTTTGCAAATATTCTCTCCCAGCTGGTTGGTTGTTTGTTCATCTTGATTCTGGTTTCATTTGTCTTATAAAAGCTCTTTAGTCTGATAAAGTCCCACTTGTTTATTTTTTCTTTAGTTTCCCTAGTCTGGGTAGGCATGTCATCCGAAAAGATTCCTTTAAACCCAATGTCAAATAGTGTGTTGCCTATATTTTCTTCTATGAGTTTTATAGTTTCAGGTCTCACCTTCAGGTCTTTGATCCATTTTGAGTTAATTTTTGTGAATGGCGATAGCACATGGTCCACTTTCATTCTTTTGCATGTGGATGTCCAGTTTTCCCAACACCATTTATTGAAGAGACTTTCCTTTCTCCATTGCATGTCCTTAGCACCTTTGTCGAAAATTAGCTGTCCGTATATGTGTGGTTTTATTTCTGGGCTTTCAATTCTGTTCCATTGATCTGTATGTCTGTTTTTGTACCAGTACCATGCTGTTTTGATTACTATTGCTTTGTAGTATGTTTTGAAGTCAGGAATTGTGATGCCTCCTGCTTTGTTCTTTTTCTTTAGGATTTCTTTAGCTATTCGGGGTCTTTTGTTGCCCCATATAAATTTTAGTATTCTTTTTTCTATTTCTGTGAAGAATGTCATTGGGATTCTGATTGGGATTGCATTGAATCTGTAGATTGCTTTAGGTAATATAGACATTTTAACTATGTTTATTCTTCCAATCCACGTGCATGGGATATCTTTCCATTTCTTTATGTCATCGTAGATTTCCCTCAATAATGTCTTGTAGTTCTCATTGTATAGGTCCTTCACCTCCTTGGTAAGATTTATTCCTAGGTATTTTATTCTTTTTGATGCAATTGTAAATGGTATTATCTTTTTGAGCTCTCTTTCTGTTAGTTCATTATTAGCATATAAAAATGCAACTGATTTTTGTAGATTGATTTTGTACCCTGCAACTTTGCTGTAGTTGTTGATTGTTTCTAACAGTTTTCCAACAGATTCTTTAGGGTTTTCTATATATACAATCATGTCATCTGCAAATAGTGAGAGTTTCACTTCTTCGTTACCTATTTGGATTCCTTTTATTCCTTTTTCTTGCCTAATTGCTCTGGCCAAAACCTCCAGTACTATGTTGAACAGGAGTGGTGAGAGTGGGCAGCCCTGCCTCGTTCCTGTTCTCAGAGGAATGGCTTTCAGTCTTTCCCCGTTGAGTATGATGTTAGCTGTGGGTTTGTCATATATGGCCTTTATTATGTTGAGGTACTTTCCTTCTATTCCCATTTTATTGAGCGTTTTTATCATAAATGGATGTTGTATCTTGTCAAATGCCTTCTCTGCGTCTATTGAGACGATCATGTGGTTTTTATTCTTTGTTTTGTTGATGTGATGTATCACGTTGATTGATTTGCAGATGTTGAACCATCCCTGCGTCTCTGGTATAAATCCCACTTGATCATGGTGTATGATCTTTTTAATATATTGTTGTATTCGGTTTGCCAATATTTTGTTGAGGATTTTTGCATCAATGTTCATCAGCGATATTGGCCTGTAATTTTCTTTCTTTGTATTGTCTTTGTCTGGTTTTGGTATCAGGGTGATGTTGGCCTCATAGAATGATTCAGGAAGTGTTCCATCTTCCTCTATTTTTTGGAATAGTTTGAGGAGGATGGGTATTAAATCTTCTTTGAATGTTTGGTAAAATTCACTGGAGAAGCCATCTGGTCCTGGACTTTTATTTTTGGGGAGGTTTTTGATTACTATTTCAATCTCTTTACTTGTGATTGGTCTATTCAGATTCTCCATTTCTTCTTGGTTCAATTTTGGGAGGTTGTATAATTTTTTTATTTATTTTTCCCCCAAAGCCCCAGTAGATAGCTGTATGTCATAGTTGCACATTCTTCTAGTTGCTGTATGTGGGACGCAGCCTTAGCGTGGCCGGAGAAGCAGTGTGTCAGTGCGCGCCCGGGATCCGAACCCGGGCCGCCAGCATCAGAGCGCATGCACTTAACCGCCAAGCCACAGGGCCGGCCCAGTGTTATGGTTTTAAAACCATACAACAGTTATTTTAAAACCATAAAATCTCTGTTTAGAGCAATGATGCATTTTGAGTTAATTTTCATATATGGTGTGTGGTAGGAGTCCAAGTTCATTCATTTGCATGAGGATATCCAGTTTTCCCAGCACCGTTTGTTAAAGAGATTATTCTTTCCTCATTGAATAGTCTTGGCACCCTTGTTGAAAATCAATTGGCCACAGATGTACGGGTTTATTTCTGGACTCTCAATTTCTATTCTATATGCCTATTCTATTCTATATGTCTGAATAATGAATCAAAGAGAAAACGAACAAGATCTATATGTCTGTCCTTATACCAGTACCACACTGTTTTGATTATTCTAGCTTTGTAGTAAGTTCTCAGATCAGGAAGTATGAATTCTCCAACTCTGTTCTTTTTTCACGACTGTTTTCAACATTTAGGGCTACTTACAATTCCACATGAATTTCAGGATCAGCTTTCCCACTTCTGCAAAAGACCACTAGAATTTTGACAGAATCGACAGAATTTAATCTGTAGATCATATTGGGTAGTGTTGACGTCTTAATATTAAGTCTCCTGATCTATGAACATGGGATATTGTTCCATTTACTTATGTCTTCTTTAATTTCTTTCATCAATGGATAAATGGATCAACCATCAACAAATGAACAGATAAACCATGATTCATAGTTTTCAGCATACAAGTCTTTCATCTTCTTGGTTAAATTTATTCACAGGTATTTTATTCTTTTGGATGATACTATGAGTGGAACTGTTTTCTTAATTTCCTTTCCCAATTATTCATTGCTGCTACATACTTTTACTTTCAACCTACCAAGGTCTTCGTATATCAAGTGAGTTTCTTGTAGATAGGTCTTGTCTTTCTACCCAATCTTTTCATTGGTGTTTAGAATACTTACATTCTATGTAATTACTGATATGCCTGGATTAAAATCTACAATCTTGCTAGTTTTTTATTTATTCATTGTTTTTTATTTTCTGCCGATTAAATGTTTTTTCCAAAATGGCTCCATTTTACCTCTGCTATTCACCACTTATATATCTTTTCCTTATAAAAAAATTTCAGTGGTTTCCCTACAGTTTATAAATATATATCTTGCTGTTCCTTGAACACTTAACTTATTCCTTGCTCAATGCCTTCATACTATGTGTATATTCTGTCTGGAATGCTTCTCCCCAGATCTTCAAATGGTTTCCTTCTTCATATCATTCAGTTTCTGGTCAAATTTACTTCCTCAGGGAAGCTCTCCAAAACTACCTTAACTAAAATAGCACTGCACCTACCACCTCACTCCTGCTTTATTTTTCTTCACAGCCCTTAACATCACCTAAAATTATATTTACTTGTTTAATATGTCTCCTCAACTAAAACATACACTTTATATAATACCAGACCTTATTTTTCTTGTTTACTCTTGTACCCTCCGCATGTAGGACAATACTTTGCACACTATTTTTCGAATCACTGAATGAACACATCCATTATAAGACTGCCACGTCAAGTCATATAGGACTCAGCAAAATACAAAGTGTTTACACAAACTAAACCTGGTATCTTGACAATAAGTTAGAGAACAAAAAAGTAGCCATAATGTTTTCTTTCTCATGCCTAATTGGCTGCTACTTATATTTGAGAAAAGGGGAAGGAAAACAGCTATAAGAAAAAACTGGGTCAAAAAAAAACACTTTAAATGTCCATTTGATATGGTCTTTGCATTGAAAAAATTTTCACATTAAAAAAAAAGACTTGAACTACAATGAAATACCACTTCACACCTACTACTAGGACGGCTATTACTAAAAAACAACAACAAAAACAGAAAATAAGAGTTGGTGAGGATATGGAGAAACTGATGGGAACCCTTGTACATTGCTGATGGGAACGCAAAACGGTGCAGCTGCTAGGGAAAACAGTTTGGTGGTTCCTCATGAAAATTAAACACAGAATTACCATATGATCCAGCAACTCCACTTCTGGGTAGATACCCAAAAGAAATTAAAAGCAGAGACTCAAACAGATACTTGTATGTTAATGATCACAGCAGCATTATTCACGACAGCCAAAAGGTAGAAACAACCAAAATGACTATAAACTGGTGAAATGATAAACAAAATGAGGTTTATTTTGTTTATTAGAATGGAATATTATTCAGCCACAATTAAAACATAAAATTCTGACCCATGCTACGACAAGGATGAATCTTGAAAACATTGTTAAGTGAAATAAGCCAGATAGAAAAGGACAAATATTTTATGATTCCACTTATATATGAGTTACCTAGAAGAGGCAAATTCATAGACAGAAAGTAGAATAAAGACTACCAGCAGCGGGGGGAGGGGGGTAGAAATAGATAGTAGTGGTTGTTGCACAACATTATAAATGTACTTAATGCCACTGAATGGGGCACTTAAATACTAAATTTTATGTAGTACATATTTTACAATAAAGAAAAAAATTGCCAAAAAGAAAAACAGGGAGTGAATATACTAAATGAAAGAAACCAGACACAAAAGCCTCATATCTTACAAAAGCCTCATATCTTGCAATTCCGTTTATATGAAATTCTAGAAAAGGCAGAAAACTACAGTGACAGAAAGCAGACAGGTCGCTGGGGGTGGAGAGGTGAACTGCAAAGAAATACGAGGGAAATTTTCGGAGTGATGGAAATACTCTATATTTTGATTGTGGTAGTATTTATAAAACTATATACATTTGTCAAACACATCAAACCACACAGTTAAGTTTGATGAATTTTATTGCATGTAAATTATACTCCAATAAAACTCACTTAAAAAGTCAAAGAGAGGGCCGGCCCAGTGGCTTAGTGGTTAAGTGCGCACACTCCGCTGCCAGCGGCCCGGGTTCGGATCCCGGGCGCGCACCGACGCACGGCTTGTCCGGCCATGCTGAGGCCGCGGCCCACATACAGCAACTAGAAGGATGTGCAGCTACGACATACAACTATCTACTGGGGCTTTGGCGGAAAAAAATAAAATGAATAAAATTAAAAAAAAAAAAGTCAAAGAGAGAGATGTGAGATGGTCTAGGCCTATGTAATTGTTTTAGAGAAAAAAAGAAACTGAGTCCTTGAGCATCCAAGGTCACATAGCAAAACGGGACTAGAATTCACTTCTATACATGAAGTCCAGAGCTCTTTATAGCATACAAAATGACGCTATTGGGAGTAGAGGGTGGTGGTGATGGATGATTATATTAGTAATTCAATACCTCTGGCTGGAATACAGATTTGAAACTCTTATTCTGAGAGTTTTGAAGAATTGATGAAGTTACACTGGAAAACTGTAATCAAAACCTTTAGCAATAGATGTTCACTTTCTACCAGTAGAATGCTCCCTACTTTGCAAAGCAACTACTCCATCTGTCAAAATTCCAATGAATAAGATTTTGTATCCTTGGATCTTAAATGCATTCTGCCCTCTGAAGTAATATCAAAGACTTCTTTAGTGCAGTTTATTTCTTTATTTATTTTTTTGTGTGAGGAAGATCAGCCCTGAGCTAACATCCACGCTAATCCTCTTTTTGGTGAGGAAGACCGGCTCTGAGCTAACATTTATCACCAATCCTCCTCCTTCCCCTCCCCCCCAAAGCCCCAGTAGATAGTTGTATGTCATAGCTGCACATCCTTCTAGTTGCTGTATGTGGGATGCGGCCTCAGCATGGCCTGACAAACAGTGCATTAGTGCACGCCCGGAGTCCAAACCCGGGCCGCCAGCAGCGGAGCGCGCACACTTAACCGCAAAGCCACGCGGCCGCGCGGCCCGCCCTTTAGTGCAGTTTAAATATCCAGGGCTTCCACAGTCTTTCCTTTACAGGCCATAACATAGTCTGTCACCATTTCACAGGAGTTTGGGTATTCAAATTAGGTATGACATTACAAATTTTCTACAAGCTACTTAGAATTGAACTGGATCATTAGACTTTTAGGAAGACTGTCCTTGGGATTGCGGGGGTGGGGAGGCAGGCATATTACCTTATTGGCTAATTCCTGATTTCCTGTCAGTTCAAATTTCTAGGTCTTTGTTACATAAAGCATCACTAAGATATATCTTTGAATTTTAAACTTAAGGGCAAGGCTATATATTTGTTTCTGTGAAATAATCTTTTATTTTAGTTTCTTATTCTGAACAGACTGTGTAAATATTTTGGAATCTTGATTCATCATCCCACATACTAGCTACGTTTCTGAAACAGTTCATGTATAAAATTCTTAAACATACCTTCCATATGAAGATTTAAATAACAGATTAAAATACTTGAAGCACAGGTTTAAACAACAAAGACCTCTGACATCTCTTCTCTTCAACATAAATAGCTTCTTGATATAACTAATCACCTATAAAACCACTTAAGTTTACTACTTCCATCTATATTTCTCTACCTTGACCAGAAAGATGTCATGAGAGAGCATACCAAATAACTTGTAAGACTACACTTATGGCACAGTTTTTGTTTATTACAGAAACAAAGTTAGTTTGTTATGACTTATACATAGTAAATTGGCTTTTAGTAAATAAAAGTTATTTTTCTAATTGTTCACAAACCAGATGTTCTAGGAATTTTTAATGAAGCACCATCAAGGTCCGTGAACCTCTTTTCAGATATCTAACCATTATCACAATGTAAGAACTATATCTGCCCACCCCAAAGCCTTTAGTATTTCTTATATTCTAAAATCTTTTAAAGACAATAATATTTCTATGATCATTTTGCAAATCATTTTAATATCTAGGGATATGCACCTTCCTTTGAAATTGGAAATTTAACCAAGGCTCTGTTATTTTCACCTATTTTGTCCATTACTGCTTTATATGTCTGTTTTACAGTTTATGCTAGTTAAGGAGAATGTCTGCTTAGTGAGAAAAAAAAATGGAAACAAAATTGAAGTAGAGATCTGCTTCTCCTTATTATATCTTAGCCCCACAATGTGGGTCTATCTTGTCCTTGAAAAAGAGCACTAAGATTCTTTTTGTTACACTTAAAAATTTTCAAAAGCTTTAGTTCATTCTGGCCACTTTTGCTTGCCCACTTAATTTTTTCTTTATAAACTAACATACTGTATTTTTGATACACATCTATCTAGAGGTCTCAGTATTTGAAAAACTATGCAAAAAAATTCTAGTAATTCATGATTCTAATGTATTATGACTGTAGCTTATGATAAATGCAAATGTAATACTTACCGTTCCTTATAACAAAATCACACTGCACTGATAACTCAGTTCAGCATAATTCTCAACATGAATCTCCAATTCTGTTTTTCTATTGTTATGCTTTGATAGTATTGACATTTCATACAAAGGCAGAACAAAATATTTGAGTTCCTAACTTTTTAGTATTTTTTTTTAAAGAGTATTTTTTTTTTTAAATAATTTTATTTATTTATTTTTTTCCCCCAAAGCCCCAGTAGGTGTTGTATGTCATAGCTGCACATCCTTCTAGTTGCTGTATGTGGGACCCAGCCTCAGCATGGCTGGAGAAGCGGTGTGTCGGTGCACGCCCGGGATGCGATCTCAGGCCGCCAGCAGCGCAGCACGCGCACTTAACCGCTAAGCCACAGGGCCGGCCCTTTAGTATTCTTTTACCACTCTCCTATCCATTTTTCTTAAACCTCTCCAACAACATAATTTTTAAAATTGATGCTATGGTTTTTTCAATTGCCAATTTTTTTTTTGCTTTTAGTTTTCTGATTTTTGTACCCAGATGATGATGTTGTTTCTTAATTTTACTGAATAAAAGTAATGTCCAACTTTGAAGTCATGCTATTTGGCTTGCAGTCCCATAGAACTGTAGGTTTAACACAACTTTTTTTGGCCCACCCTGTGGCAGTCAAACTCCTACTTGAGAACAGAAAACTGAAACAAGAAATAATATCTTTTCAAACAGTTGGCTCTTCTTTTTATCTCTCTTCTTGATTAAGACCACAGTAGTCTGAATTTGCCAATGGAAAATGATGTCTAAGTTGCAAAAGATACCTGAGGATAACCTCACAATCAGTAGCTGTTTATACCCTAAGTTAGTTAACATAATTTTCAAAAGTTCTTTTTTTTTTCATTTTGACTTCTCTCATTTTGAAAAAATATAAGCATATACCTTAACCCATAATTTAATGTCTTGATGTAGAAAAATAAGACTATAGTATTTCATTAGACATAAATTACCATATTATCAAAGCTTTAAATGAGATCATTACATATACTCTACATGTTGGATAATATTTCATCTGCATAATTAAGAAAAACTAGCTGAAATTAAGATTTAAAAATTACCCGTGGTAAAATACCTATTATGAAACAGATTTATAAAACCTAAAAAGCAGGTCTGACATACAGCACTTATTTTCTATGACTTAGAACATAATGTAAGGAAAGAAAATATTACCTATTTCTAACAAAACTGTGTAGACAGAAAAAAAATATTAGAATGAGGAGTCTTTAGGCCACAATAAGACCTCTAAGTATTACAGAACATAAAATTGATTAATTTAAGAATTCAATTAAAGTTAAAAATAAAATTATTTAAAAATAAGAGCACAGAAGTTGTGCTAAAAAAAAAAAAGGTTTAAAGGGAAGGGGACAAGAAACGTGAGAAAAAGCACTACCAGACTCCTTACCCATTGTTGCTGGTGCTGGAGCTTCCTGATGGTATTTTCAGCTCGCTCCAGTTTAGCACTGGCCTCATCACTCTGCTGTTTGATGGTGGCCAACTCCCGTTTTATGAGGTAGTTTTCCTCAGCCTCCTGGGCTCTTGTCACTTGTCCCTTAGGACATAATTTTTGTGTGTGTAAAGCAATTTAGGATAGATTCAAGAAAGACTGCCTTTGTGAGGTTTAGTTATTTACTTTGACATGTTAAAAAAAAAAATTACCTCAGAGAACAGAACAGCCTAAGTAATTATTAGCCAGAAGCTCATTATTGTTCCAGCAAATTTTGGGAAACTAAATGAAAAAATTCATCTGACAATCTTAAGAACAATTCTTCTTTCAGTCAATAAAAATTCAATTCATGCAATATTATTAAGTTGTACATGCAGGACTAAAATTTCAATGGATAGTGGTTAATTTTGCAGAATCCACTGATTGTCATTTTGAAATAAATACTCTAAAGTAAGGTTAGCTTGAAAACGTGCAGAAGATGTTTATTTTAATAAACCAAGATAACACACTGTTATCAAAAATTAAGTCTACACCCATATATATCGCCCAAAAAAATTATTTCTAGGAAAATGCATGTAAAATTGCATGCATTAAAATATGAATTTCTAGGTTTAGGACTTTCCTTAGAAGTAAGGTTAGAGAAAATGCTGAAAAAAAAAACTATACCTGTATCAATCTATCTGCCAAGGAAGCACTTTCCTACAAAAGGAAAAATTCAGACAGAAATATAAGAGAAAGAAATAAAATAAAGTGACAAAATCAGGAATAAGAAGAAACAAAGCATACCCAAATTCCACCTACTTTTCATTGTAATTAAAATAGATTTTAAAACTATTTTTTACTGAATGTGTTTTTATTCTTTAATCTTAAGAAAAATATATCAAAATAAGGATAGACTGCAGAAAATCATATGCTTCTAGAAGAGGCCAAACAAAAATTCCAAGAGCTTTTTCATCATTTGAGACAAGTAAATATCTTCTTTTTAAAGTATACTTTTAAATCTTTATTTTTAGAGTCAGCCATATTGTCAAACCACTTATATGAAAGGGAGAAGGAATTTGAGTAAGCAAATCCACTTATAAAGTGTGACAGCAATTTGTGCAACCCCAATTTCCAAAGAAGCAAAGCAAGAAAAAAATGACAAATGAAATAAATGAGCTCAATGTAATAAACTCTAGAAATAACTGAGTAAGTGAACTCTTTGGTTACAGAATTTAATTGATACATAAGTATTTATAGAATTCCAAGTGCCAAAGAGCACACCTAGGCCATCTAAACCAATAAAAGGTACTTAGTTTTCTAGAAGCAAAATCCAAACTTAATACTTTCCTACAGCACCTTTATCACTCTGAAGGTTCAAAGAAATAAAAATGCTTTCTCTGTGAAAATGTCTCACTCTAAAGATAAAAGACCACCCAAGAAGATGTATATTTTACTGTAAACTGAGTATTTAGTGAAAAAAAAAGTATATAATTGAAACAACTTAAAAATAATTAAGCTCAATCTTTTTGCAGAGTCACCAAGAATTATCCTCAAAGCAACTCTAAATAAGATGAAGGAAACATAGGAAAACTGTTTTTGACTTAATATAATTTGCCTGCAATTTGTAATAAACATCCTGTTCTTGTGCAGTGCTATTTAATATGAAACCATCAATACTTTCAAACAAAAGATAAATATGCAAACTATCCATATTTTCATTTATTTCATTCTTGAATATCGATCTATAGATTTTCAGGGAAGATTTTAAGATAGTTGGCAATATCATGAGGAGTATTTTTACACCTACTTATTCTCAACTTTGGTTAAAAAAACAACAACAAAAACACCAAAAGAGGTTGTGAATTTAGACGTTTTTCTTATAATAAACCAACACTTTTACACTATACCTTTATTTCTCAGTAAATTCTTAAAGTATTACAAACAAGACTACAAAAGACATTACATCAAAAGCACAATATGAAAAGAATACAGATTTTCCACATTTGCCCAGTTATTTCATATGAAACAGAGAGGAAGAGGTAACAAGTGGTATGAAAATAATTCTAAGAACCAAATTTTAAGCAAAATTCCCCTGTGCTGAAAATCAATATCATGGTGAATTTCTACAAAAGAAATTAGTCAATCATTTTGACCAAACTTAAAGCAATCCTAGGCCTTAATGGAATCACTGCCACACTTAACACGTGGCTAGAAAGTCAGGGCAACACTTGAAACTCACCTTTAAAATAGTATACAGAATTGATTCTCAATTAGGTTACCTCTAAAGAAGGTACTTTTTAGAGATTATATGTAAAGAAAATAAATTAAATCAATATGTTACTTTAATAATAACCTTAGTTAAAACTTTAACCTTAAAGCTCAAGGACTAGTAGTAATCAATTTTTATTAATGACAAGTTATTAAGCAGTAAGCTAGGCAATCAAAGTAGTCAATACCACAACTTTGGAGACATGTACTAGACTTCTTGAGCCTTTATTTAAAATGGACAGAAAAAAATACTGTGCACTCAACAGAAGCCTGCATAAGTAGTCATTTACTTACTTTTTCTAATGTTTCAATGCGCTGTTTTAAAAGTCTATTTTCTGTGCGTAACCTCTGCAAAACAAAAAAAAGAAACATACAAACAAAAAAAAAGGTTTGTTTGCAAGCATTCCTGAGAGGAAAAACAATACCTAAATCATAGTCCTTAAAATGTACCACCTTTTCTAAATAAGAAAAGAGTCTAAGGATTGGTTATATTATCATCTGTCAAATTCTTAAAGTCTCAGAGTAAGAAATACATGGCAAAGGAAATGACCACACATCATTCCAGCTGTGCTTGAATTTTAAATATAAGTACAGTACATACAGAAATAACCCCTTTCTTTTCTGTACCTATCATAATGACTTATAATCAATATTTTCTTATGTCTTCACATCCCCATTCGATAGAAAAGATTCTAACTCATTTATCTCCTACAAAGCCTATCCACATAAATAGTATTCAAATGTCTATCAAATAAACAAATAAGAAATATTAAAAAAATGCATGCTCATAGGATAAATATTAAATTGTCAGTTTAGAACTAAACCAGCCTCCATTTCTAATGCAACATATACGCCAAGTTGCAAAATTCCTTACATTCTGAAAATATAAAGAATGAGTTGTTTTCATCGAATGAATTGTGTATCATGAACTGTTTTAAACGCGAGAATATTAAAAGCTCCAATTACTAGCATTTACTCATAGTTCAAAAAGTAAAACTAGATTAAAAAAAAAGTCATCACCTAATTGTTCAATGCCTGATTCCCAAAACCCTCTCAAATTACTGCCATTAAATCGAAAACACTCTACATTAAAAAAAAAAATCATCTTTTTGCATAGTCCACCAACATAATTCATATTAATCCCATAGATAAATTATCCTTTCATTTTAGAATCCCCTAAATGTTATCCCTTCGTTTGCCATCACTCTAATTTCAACTCCCCTCTTACCTTTTTGTACCAATTTGCTCCAGAGCTCAATCCAGCCTTCTTTCAATCCTGCCTTTCTCTAAATTCCAGCTAAAAAAGTCTTCCTCAGACAACTCTTCTATTGACTCAATCTGTCATTTTGCCAGTAAAGACTAAAATATAGTTTCTATAACATATAAAACCTCAGACCAAGGAAATAAAAGACTCTATGAATTATGGTATCTTAATAAGTTGACTACAAATTAGAACAAACCAATCTTAGAGTTATTACAAAGATACTTTGCACATTAGATTTTCTTGTTCTATTCAGAACATATTTAAATGATTTGAAATGGGTATTATTTTATGTGTGATCTCAGACTGCAAAATAGCTTGAGGAGAAGAAAATGTTTCTCATTTCTTGGCTCCTCATATTATGTGTAATGTAATATGAGTAGGTGGTCTACACAAAAAAGTAATTATTAAATCCTTTATAGTCTGGAAAACCAAAGAAAAAATGTGATTCTCAAAATGCTCTCAACATATTTAATCAAAAAAAAAAATAACACTTTGTTTAACCTAAAAGATTTAGAAAGTTAAGATTAACAAGACAATTGAGTGAATAAAGTTAATGTTACAACAGAAATAATGTTAAAATAATAAAATTTAGAACTAAAAACATTCACCTGGATTTCCTTCTCTATCCCCTTTAAAGCTTCTGAAATTTTGCTATAAATACAAATCTAAATTGATTTTTCTCCAAACATCTACCCAAATGTCTTAATATCACTTTTAAAATAAACCATCAATTCCTCATTTGTGTGATATCCACTTTACCATGAATTAATAAATATAATAGACTTTATCAATCAGTAAAGACTATTTCAGGGTTACTTATTAAGTTTCAAGTGTATCTTTTTCCGACTAGTTTCTTAGTATTTTGGTAATTATAGCTTTGTAATCCCTTTTACTATCTGGTAGAGCTAATTTCCCTCATTGTTATACTGTTTTGTTTATCCTCCTCAAACCTTAATTACTAGTATACCAAATTAGTTAAGAGACTGGGTTTTGAAGTTAGGCAGGTTTAGGTTCAAATCCTCACTCTACAATTAACACCTGTGCATGTCATTCAAGGTCTTAGAATCTCCATTTCCTCATCTAGAAAATTAGAGTAATAAAACCTACAATGACATTGGAAGAATTAAATGACATAGCACAGTGCCTAATATATACCAAACACTTGGTCAGTGATAAGCATTGCTCATAATATTTTTGAAGTTAGGCATGAATATTATTTTATTACTTTCATCTATTTTTTACAATTCCTTAGATTTTTTTATTGTTCTGAAATATCTCAAGAAATTAAATTTGACTGGATTTGTTAATGTGTATTTTGTGGAGAAATTTATATCTTTATACAACATGGCATTATTTTTGTCTCTCCTTTTATTGATCTTTTTAAAATGCCTGTATGCAAAGTTTTTCAGTGTTTATTTCTTGGGTTCTTTCCCATTTTTCATGTAGGTTATTTCTAGATATGCTTTTATTTTTATTTTAAATGGAATTTCTTTTTCTAATATATTTTTGAAATGTTTATTGCTGACATATAGGAAAGTTAATGACTAAAATCTAACACTTGACTGATTTCTCACTAATTTTTCAGTATCTTTTTTTTATTTCAGTGAGGAAGATTGGCCCTGAGCTAACATTTGTGGCCAATCTTCCTCTTTTTGCTGAGGAAGACTGGCTCTTAGCCAACATCTGTGCCAATCTTCCTCCACTTTGCATGTGGGACACGGCCACAGCCTGGCTTGATGAGCAGTGCATAAGTCCCCACCCAGGATTTGAACCCACGAAATCTGGGCAGTCCGAGCAGAGCACACGAACCCAACCACTACGCCACTGGGCTGGCCCTGAGTATCCTTCTTTTTAATCACACCTCCTGAACTAATTAAAGGAATGTTTTCTACACTTTAAAGTGAAAAACCACAAAGACAAAGACCAATAGATATGCACGCTTTGGGCCGCCCCGTGGCTTAGCGGTTGGGTGCGCGTGCTCCGCTGCTAGCGGCCGGGGTTTGGATCCTGGTCGCACACCAACGTACCGCTTCTCTGGCCATGCTGAGGCCCAGACCCACATACAGCAACTAGAAGGATGTGCCACTATGGCATACAGCTATCTGCTGGGGCTTTGGGGGAAAAAATAAATAAATAAAATTATTAAAAAAAAAAAAGATATGTACACACACAAAAAAAACACAAACTAGAATTTTTTGACCTATCAGATTGAGAGTGAGAGCAAGAATGAAATACCTAAGGTAATGTTGGCAAATTATTACTGAAATGGAAACTCACTGCTAAGAATACACTCTGGAAATAGTCTTTAGGAAATTTACTTAGTATATATCAAGTCTTTATCACAATAGGGAATCTCAGTTTCAAACAACCCACTCTTCAACCATCATCTCCTGTTCTTTCCAGATTATTTATTTTATGACATAACCCAAGCTCAAGAATCCTCCTTTTTATAGGGACAAGCCAGCGAGTCTCTCAGCTTTTCATTGTCTTCCACTCCCTGATGTTCTCTCTTCCCTCTTTACAAAGTTTAATTTCCAATCATTATAGACTTTCCCTTGCATTCATCCCCTGCTCCTCCCCTCTCCCTTAGTAGTCAGCATACTTGCCTGGTGAAACCACTACTCTGGGTCAACACACTGACAGCTCTGTATCTGCACCTATGCTGGTAATATGACCAAAGAAAAATAAACCTATGATATTCAAATTAACAATCACTAAAGTCAGTTGGACTCTTAATATGTCCTAGAAATAATAACATATTTCCTTAGTTCATTCCTTCTCCCATTCTCTTAGATCACTATTTCATACTTAGTCCTCTTTCTTCAAACTAGCAACCCTCCGCCCCAGTCAGATGATAATCTTGCTTACGACTTCACTGAAAAAATTGAAGCAATCAGAAGAGAACTTCACAAGCTCCTACAACCGCAGTCTACCTCTTACCTCCATTTTTGCCCACGTATTTTACTTTCTCTCTTGGTATTGGGGATTATCTATCTATGCTAATAGCCCAAGTTAAGTCTCCTACCTATGCACTAAATCCCATACCCTCCTGACTTCAGCAATTATCCCCTGTCATTCCTTCATCATCAATTTTTCCTACTTAATTATCACCATAAAAACATGTGCTTATTTCTCCCATCTTAAAAAAAAAAAAAAAGAAAAACAAACACCATCAGTACCCTCTCGAGCTACTGTCCCATTTCTCTCTTCTATATAGCAAATTCCCTGAAAGATATCTACACCTCCATCTCTAATTTTTTCTAGTTCCATTCTAGCCAACTTTTAGTTCCCACCACTTCTCTGCTCTTTTCTGGTTTATCTCCATGCTGATAAACCCAATGATTATTTCTCCATCCTCATCTCACAAGAACTTTCTTCAGCATCCGACACAGTAAGTTCTTCTCTCCTTCTGAAACACTCTTTTCTCTTGGCTTCTAGGACATCATACCTCCCTGGTATTCTCCTGCTTTGCTGCTTTGCCCTAGTCTTCCTAACCTTTAAATGTTGGCTTACTCTCACGCTCAATTCTTGAACTCTCTTCTTTATTTCATCTACACTCATTCCTCAGGTAATCTCATCACTCTCAAGGCTCTTCATCATTGTTGTGGCAATAACTGCCAAGTTTATATTTTGAGCTGTCCTCTCTTAACTCCAACAACAAATATTCAAGCTACTTGAACATCTCCTAGGCATCTCATACTTAAAATATGCAAAACTGGGCTCCTGGTATTCCTCCCCAAACCAGATCCTCCAGTAGTCTTCCCCATCTCGGGTAATGGGAACATCATTTTTCCAACTGCTCAGGCCAAAATGCTTGATTCTTGTCCCTCTCTCACCTCCACATTCAATATGTTAGCTTTACCTTTAAAATCTATCAGAATCTAATCACTTCTTACCACCTCAGTCCTAGCCACCATCACCTCTTGCCTGAATTACTTCATCAGCCTCCCTGCTTCTGTTCTTGCCCCCTGCAATCTACTCTCAACACAAGAGCCAGAAGGATCCAGTGAAAACTTAAGTCAGATCTTGTCCTCCTCTACCGAAAACTCCAATCGCTTACCAGAGTAAAAGTCAAAGTCTTCACATAGTCAGCAACACCCTACATTATCTGCAATGTGCAACATCTTACCTCCTGTCACTTTCCTCATCATTCATGTTTCCCATCCACCACGGCCTCCTTACTATTCCTCACCAGGCACACTCATGACTAGATTCCTATAATATCTAGCTCCCTCACTTCCTTCAGGGCTTTATTCAAATGTAACCTGATGAACTTCTCAAATTTTTCAATTCAAACACTAACATTTTATTTTCCCTTCCCTAAGGTATTTTGTTCTCCTGTTTAACACTTATCATCATCTGAAATACTGTATACTTTACTTTTCTGTTTGTCTGATTTCTATACTAGAATGCCAACTCCATGAGGGCAAGAGTTGGTTTGTTTCATAAACACACCTCAAGTGCCTAGAACAGTGCTTGGGCATGTAGTAGGTACCACTACATGAATGAATGAATGACTTATTGAGTAAATTATGATGTTGTACCACCATTGGATATTACCATGCAGCCATTAGTTTTTTAACGAAAAGTTTGTAATGCCACAGTAAAATGGGCATCCAAATCCTTCTTACATTACCAATATGTTAAATTTTCTCTTGGAAAGCAGCACAGTGTATACACTGAAGAACACATATAGGCCTTAGAATAACACAAATCAGAGTTCAATCCCTGACTTTCACTTTTCTAGCAATGTGACCACTAGCATATTATTTGAGTTCTCTGGAGGTTAGTTTCTTCATGGAAAGAGGAGGATGAGAACTCTTTCATACTACTATTGTAAGAATAAAAAGAGATGATGCACTTAGATGGCCCTTCATATATTAAGTGTTGAATAAATGTGTCAATACTAATACCTCAAATTGATTGTTAAATATAATTACTGGATGATTTAGATAATATTTGTCATGATTTCTTTTTTTATGCCACACAGTGGATACACAAGTGTTTTTATATTATTCTCTGTTTTTCAGCATATCTGGAATATTTCATAACTTTTGAAATAAAAAATATTTAATTTCTAACTAAAAACCAGTGAGAATTTCTAACACCTTCCATTTGCAGAGCTTTAGGTCTCTATGTCCCAAAGCATAAATTTGAGTATTAGATTATCAGTTCACATGTCTGTCTTAGAGCAGAGGATAAAGGTTTTTCTTTTTTAAAGATTTGTGGGCTACCCTAATATAAGCCAGAATTTTAATATTTCTTACCTCCTCCCCCTCAGGTGGAACATCAATAGATTGGAAGAAGATACTGATAAAGACGTTTCTATTAACAAAAATTTCACACAGTAAAATATAAGATTCTCTATATGAAAGCATTATTATTAAAATCTTCCTATAACACTTTCCGAGAAGGGGTGGAAAATACTTAAAAGTCACGTCTTGATCATGGAACTCACTGACAGATGTAAATCTTAGAATAAAAGGTCACCAACCAAAGGTCTTGGAATTTTGATTAAAGTAAAAAGAATGGAAACCTTAAACACAATGCACAACATCAAAGGCTGATTTTTTAATTCCATATCAAAACATCAAATAATTTGATGACCACACTATTTGCTGGTGTAAAGAAAGGTACAAGACTATCCCTCTGAAGGCTTTTGAGGAGGACAAAGGCAAGAAAGTACTAGTTTAACAGAATTCATTCCCTCGTAAAAGGGACCTCGGGGACAGGGAAGAGAGCGTGAGTAAGGAATTGGCATTTCTCATTTTAGAGAAATTATTTATTGTAAATAAGGTGGTCATCTGATCACGACTGAGATGAGCTACCAGTTCCAAGTCAAGAATCAGACATACCCAAACATAAAGTAAAACAAAAGTGCAGTCACAAAAATTGTTTTGACTTTGTCTTTTGAGGGTGGGAGGAGTGAAGAAAGAGAAGAAAGTGGTACAAGAGTAAGAAAGAACTACGTGGAAACAAGATTTCACAAAAAAGAACAGACTACCTTTGAGATCAGCATACTTTATTTACCTGATATATTCCACTAACTTTTTAAACTTTTTTTCTAGATTCTTCTCCATAAACAACTTTATGCCATCTGTTCTTGCCTAAGCCACATGCAGCTGGTATGCAGAAGTATTTTGTGAGGTACGTAAACTATAACTCCCCCCAAAAAAAAATTTTTGAAAAAAACTACAAATACAAGACAAAGTTTGCAAAAGATCTTTTTGAAAAGGCCTTTTGGTATGCCTACATTCATGTAACAATTTTAGAAGAAACTTCTTCAAGAGCAAGGATTGTTCATAGAACTGTGATTTTTTTTTTTCAATAACACAGCATGGTGAAATGAACAGGATGGCTTTCCCATCCTCAGATTCTTGATCTGCAGTTCCAAATATTGCTGGTATTCGATAACCCATACTCTCTCCCCACTCCTCAGGATGACGTACTTTTTACTTTCAGTAGGTTGAGGTGGAGGGTATGATTTTATATTACCCTTACTCATGGTACCTAAAAGGAAAGCAAATGGTAGAGCAGTGGTTGGGTGACAGAAAAAAAACAAGGAGGGAAAAACATCCACAGGGATCTTTTCTTTCTCTCTCTCTCTTAAAAATGTACAAGTATCTATTTCCAATTGATAGGAAATAGGTGACAGAAATGGAAATAAAACATCTAGAAAAGGGAGACAAAGTTGACAAGAGAGAGGGCACAGAGAAAAATAGGAGAGACTGTCTCCCAAGAGGCTTCTGAGGCGGACCATGGCAAGAAAGAGTACTAGTTTAACAGAACTCATTCTCTTATAAAAGGACCTGCGGGGTGTAAGTGATGTAGTGGTTTTTATAGCAAGGCTGAATTAACACATGGTTAATTAGTTGTGAATAAGGTGGTCATCTAATGTCTTGCCAGGTCTAAGTCAAAAATCAGACACACCCAAACATAGTCAAAAAAAAATATATGGAGTCACAATAAAAATTGTTTTATTTTTTAAGCCAGACAGAGAAAGACAAACACTGTATAACCTCTCTCATATGTGGAATATAAACTAACACACGGACAGAGAGAACAGCTTGGTGGTTACCAGGGGGAAGGAAGTTGGGGGGTGGGCACAAGGAGTGAAGGGGCGCATTTATATGGTGACTGACAAATAATGCACAACTGGAATCTCACAATGTTAAAAACTATTATGACATCAATAAAAAAAATAGAGAAAAAAATTGTTTTATTTTTCTTTCTTTTTGTAGGAGGCAAAGAGGAATAAAGAGATAAGAAATTGGATCAGCCAGCTACTGACTTCTTTCACTAATTCACGGTCCTACTCATTATCATCCCCATCCTGAAATATCAGCATAAAAGCCAGTACAACATTCCTTAACTCCCAGCTCAAATAACGTCAAAGATCCTCAACTTGAGAATTTCTGGCCTTATAGGGGGTACAAATAAGAATTTTAAGGTACATATAGGAATTTAATATGTCCTTCAAATTGGAAATCTACCTGTTTCTCTGGAAAATATAGTTCAAAAGTACAACCTTTGTTTCATGATGAGAAAATTGAATCAGTCAAAGCCTCCTGCAGCTCTAAGGCAGCCATACTTAGTTCCAGTGCAACAATTTGCTCCATTTGGTCTACCTTAAACTGTACTGCTGTTAGTCTCAGCATGCTATATATTAACTTCTCTGTAACTTTTAAAAATATGCTTAAATGGAATGATAATTACCTTCCCCATACAAGTATTTTCTCCTGATGATCCAGCAACAAATCTAGAAAAAGGGAAGAGCTGCTCTCCTCCACATTAGAATGAAAACCACTTCAGTCACATTATTCTGGTTTTTGAAACGTCTATTTTTAACCATAAGATAGTTGGATGGTAAATAAATTTATCAATCAATAAAGACAAACATCATTGCTAAATTTACTACAGATAGGTAACAAATATACCAACGTAACCTAACATCTATTGCCAAATAACTGACTCCAATCCATTTACGTCCAGCACTTTTGAAAGTCCCGAGATGCTTACTTTAATTTCAACTTGCTCTTCCATTTCCTTAGTTTTTATTGTAGTGTATTCCTTTTCAAGCCTAAGAGGGGGGAAAAAGTTAAAGATAAGTTTTCATTCCAAAGTAGTTATTAAATGACAAAATTTAAAACTATATATTAACACAAAATATAATTGCGTTAAGTTCTCCCAACGTATAACTTGAGATACTTGACAAGAGAAAAATCACCTGAATAGGTACATGGATTCTTATTAAAAAATTTACTTCACAAATAACAAAAATAAGAACCATACAAAAGCAAACTTTAGAAAGCGAAATATATAAGGCACCAAACAGAGAACTGAGTTTACAGATTCTATTCAGCCCTAAATATACAAAAAAACTATCCATCCTTCCCCTTCAAATTAAAATACATCTATAAAGTTCAACTGGATCTTAACCAAAAAACACTTGTTCTAAAATTGACTGAGAAATTTATAATGAGGGGAAAAGGGATAACTATTCCTAACAAAAGAATTTCAATGAATAAACGTAGAAGGAATGAGGTGAATATAAAAATCACCATTAGAACTCCACAATAACAACTGCCGAAGACAAGAAAAATCAACAGATGCTAAAATTAGTGGATAAAAGTTTAAGTATAGTGTCGAAGTACCTCTCCCCAAATATTTAGTAATTACAAAGGGAAAAATAGTAAATTTATAGTACAAAATCTTAGCAGACAGCATCTGAGCCAAATGATCAAGGTTAACATCACCAGTAACACATGTTGACATCGTGCACCCCCTTTTGTTAAGATGTTCTGAGGGCCGGCATCGTGGCTTAGCGGTTAAGTGCGTGTGCTCCGCTACTGGCGGCCCGGGGTTCGGATCCCGGGCGCCCACCGACGCACTGCTTCTCTGGCCATGCTGAGGCTGCGTCTCACATCCAGCAACTAGAAGGCTGTGCAACTATGACATACAACTATCTACTGGGGCTTTGGGGGGGGAAAAAAAAAAAGAGGAGGACTGGCAACAGATGTTAGCTCAGAGCCAGTCTTCCTCACCAAAAAGAGGAAGATTAGCATGGATGTTAGCTCAGGGCTGATCTTCCTTGCAAAAAAATAAATAAAACTGTTAAAAAAAAAAAAAAAAAAGATAAAAAGATGTTCTGAGAAGGGCACCTCAAATCCGCAGTATCCTTTCCACTAATGCATATCCTCAATCTAATCAAGAGAAATCATCAAACAAACCCAAACTGAAGCATATTCTACAAAATAACTGACCAGCTTGCTTCAGAAGTGTCACGATCATGAAAGACAAGACTGAAGAACTGTCATCGACTGCAGAGGAGTAAGAAATGACAATGTACTATTTTTGCAACTCTACTACTAGTGTAAAATTATCTTTAAAAAAATCTATAGGCTATACAGTATTAGTCCCAACAAGTTTTTTTTGTTTGTTTTTTTAATTGAGGTAACAGTGATTTATAACATTATATAAATTTTAGGTGTACATCATTATATTTCGATTTCTGTGTAGATTACATCAGGTTCACCACCCAAGACTAATTACAATCCATTACCATACACATGTGCCTAATCACCCCTTTTGCCCTTCACCCTCCTCCCTTCCCCCCTGGTAACCACCAATCCAATCTCTGTCTCTATGTGTTTGTTTGTTGCTGTTTTTAATCTTCTATTTATGAGTGAGATCATATGATATTTGACTTTCTCCCTCAGACTTATTTAGTATAATACCTTCAAGGTCCATCCATGTTGTCGCAAATGGCAAAATTTCATCCTTCTTATGGCTGAGTAGTATTCCATTGTGTACATATACCACATCTTCTCTATCCTTTCGTCCCTTGACAGGCAACTAGGTTGCTTCCAAGTCTTGGCTATTGTGAATAATGCTGCAATCAACATAGGGGTGCATGTATCTTTACGCACTCATGTTTTCATGTTCTTCGGATAAATACCCAGCAGTGGAACAGCTAGATTGTATGGTAATTCTTAATTTTTTGAGAAATCTCCATACTGTTTTCCATAGTGGCTGCAACAGTTTGCACTCCTATCAGCAGTGTATGAGAGTTTCCTTTTCTCCACATCTTCTCCAACACTTGTTACTTCCTGTCTTCTTTATAGCCGTTCTGATGGGAGTGAGGTGATATCTCACTGTAGTTTTGATTTGCATCTCCCCAACAATTAGTGATGTTGAAGATCTTTTCACGCGCCTGTTGGACATCTGTATATCTTCTTTGGAAAAATGTCTGTTGAGATCTTTTGCCCATTTTTTAATTGAGTTGTTAGTTTTGTTGTTGTTGAGATGTATGAGTTCTTTATATATTTTAGATATTGACCTCTCATCAGATATATGATTTGCAAATATCTTCTCCCAACTGTTAGGTTGTCTTTTCGTTTTGTTGATGGTTTCCTTTGCAGTGCAGAAGCTTTTTAGTTTGATGTAGTCCCATTTGTTTACTTTTTCTATTGTTTCCCTTGCCCAGTCAGACACCGTACTTGAAAATATGTTGCTAAGACGGATGTCAAAGAGCTTACTGCCTATGTCTTTCTCTAGAATTTTCATGGTTTCAGGTCTTACATTCAAGTCTTTAATCCATTTTGAATTAATTTTTGTGTATGGTGTAAGATAATGGTCTACTTTCATTCCTTCGCATGTGGCTGTCCAGTTTTCCCAACACGATTTATTGAAGAGACTTTCCTTTCTCCATTGTATGCTCTTGGCTTCCCTGCCAAAAATTAGCTGTCCACCGAGTGTGGGTTTATTTCTGGGCTCTTACTTCTGTCCCATTGATCTGTGTGTCTGTTTTTGTGTCAGCGCCATGCTGTTTTGATTACTATAGCTTTGTCATATATTTTGAAATTAGGGAGTACGATATCTCTAGTTTTGTTCTTTTTTCTCAGGATTCCTTTGGCTATTTGGGGTCTTTTCTTGTTCCTTATACATTTTAGGATTCTTTGTTTTATTTCTGTGAAAAATGTTGTTGGAACTTTGATAGGGATTGCATTGAATCTGTAGATTGCTTTAGGAAGTATGAACATTTTAACTATGTTACTTCTTCCAATCCAAGAGCATGGAATATCTTTCCATTTCTTTGTGTCTTCAATTTCTTTCAACAAGTTTTCATAGTTTTCAGTGTATAGGTCTTTCACTTCTTCAGTTAAATGTGTTCCTAGGTATTTTATTCTTTTTGTTGTCATTGTAAATGGGATCCAACAAGTTATTTTTATATCTTGCTCTCAAAAAAAAAATGTTAATACCATGTTTAACTACTCCAAATATTAACAAGATCAGGCCCCAAATAACTTAAGGCTGCTTTCAAAAATCTAATTCTCTCTCAAAGGACAGAAACTTATTATTTACTATATATATAATCTCATTAGTGCATAGTAAATTTTTTTATTGGGGTAAAATACAAGTAAGATAAAATTTACCATCTTAAATATTTTTAAATTTACAGTTTTAGTAGTATTAAATACATTTATAACGTTGTGTAACCATCATTTCCATAACTCTTTTCATCTTATAAAACTGAAACTCTACCCATGAAATAATAACATCCCATTCACCCCTCTCCCCAGACCCTGGCAACAACCATTTTAATGTTCTGTCTCTATGGTCTTGACAACACTAAGTATCTCACATAAGTGGAATCATACAGTATTTGTCCTATGGTGACTAGCTTATTACACTTAGCATAACGGCCCCGAGGTTCATCCCTATTATATCATACATCAGCATTTCCTTCCTTTTTAAGGCTGAATTGTATTGTATTCACTATATTTATACACTACATTTTGCTCATTCATTCATCCAGCAATGGACACTTAGTTGCTTCCATGCTTTAGCTAATATTAGTAATGCTGCTACGAACATGGGTGTACAAATATCTTTTCAAGACTCTACTTCATTTTGGGGGGGGTATATACCCAGAAGTGGACTTGATGGATCATATGGTAACTATATTTTTAATTTTTTTAGGAATTGCAACATTGTTTTACATAGCAGCCTTACTGTTACATTCCCACCAACGGTGTACAATGGTTCCTATTTCTCCATATCCTCACCAACACTTGTTATTGTCTGTTTTTGTGATAGGAGCTATTCTAATGTGTCTGGGGTGATACCTCATTGTAGTTTTGATTTGCATTTCCATAATGATCAGTGATGTTGAGCATCTTTTTATGTGCTTATTGGCCATCTATTTATCATTTTTGGAGAAATGTCTGTTTAAGTCTTTTGCCCATTTTTGAATCCAGTTGTTTGTTTTTTTGTTGTTGAGTTTTAGGAGTTCTCTATTCTGAATATTAATCTTTTACCAGATATATGATTTGAAAATAGTTTCTTCTATTCTGTGGGTTGCCTTTTTACTCTGTTGAGAGTGTCTTAGGATGCACAAAATTTAAAAAGTTTCATGAAGTCCAATTTGTCTTATTTTTTCTTGCATTGCCTGTGTCTTTGGTGTCATATTCAGAAATCACTGCCAAATCCAATGTCATGAAGCTTTTGCTCTATGTTTTCATCTAAGAATTTTATAGTTTTAGTTCTTACATTTAAATCTTCGATCCACTTTGACTTAATTTTTGCATATGGTGTTAAGTAAGTGTTCAACTTCATTCTTTTGCAAGTGGATACCCAGTTTTCCGCACACCATTTGTGAAAAGACAGCCCTTTCCCCATTGAATGTTCTTAGCACCATTGTCAAAAATCACTTGACCATATATGTGAGGCCTTATTTCTGGGTCCTCTATTCTATTCCATTGGTCTGTATGTCTGTCTTTATTCCAGTACCACAATGTTTTGATTACTGTAGCTTTGTAGTAAGTCTTCAAATCACAAAGTATGAGTACTTTAGCTTTGTTGTTCAAGATTGTTTTGGCTATTTGGGATTCTGTATGAATTTTAGCATGGTGTTTTCTATTTCTGCCAAAAATGTCACGGGATTTTGATAGGGATTGCACTGAAACTACAGACTGCTTTGGGTAGTACTGATATCTTAACGATATTAAGTCTTCCAGTCAATTAACATATGTTTCTATTTATTTATGTCTTTAATTTCATTCAGGAATGTTTTGTAGTTTTCATCATACAAATATTTCACCTCCTTGGTTAAGTTAATTGCTACCTGTGTTATTCTTCTTGATGCTATTGTAAATGGAATATCCTTCTTGGATTGTTCACTGTTAGTGTATAGAAATGCAATTCATTTTTATGTGTTGACTTGGTATCCTGCTACTTTGCTGAATTCATTTATAAGCTCTAATAGGTTTTTTGGTAGAATCTTTAGGTTTTTCTACATATAAGATCATGTTGCCTGTCAACAGAGATAATTTTACTTTTTCCTTTCCAATTTGGTTGCCTTTTATTTCTTTTCCTTGCCTAACTGGTCTGGCTAGAACTTCCAGTACTATGTTGAATACAAGTGGCAAAAGCAGGCATCTTTGCCTTTTTCCTGATCTCAGAGGAAAAGTTTTCAGTCTTTTACCATTGAGTATAACGTCAGCTGTGAGGTTTTCACACATGGGTTTTATTATGTTGAGGTAGTTGCCTTCTACTCCTAGTTTATTGAGTGTTTTTAACACGAAAGAATGTTGAATTTTGTCAAATACTTTTTCTGCATCAATTGAGATCATGCAGAATTGATCATGTGGGTTTTTTCATCTTCATGCGGTTAACGTAGTGTATTACACTGATTGATTTTCATATGTTGAACTACCCCTGCATTCCAGGAATAAATCTCATTTGGTCGTGGTATACAATCCTTACAATACGCTGCTGAATTTGGTTTGGTAGTGTTCTGTTGAGCATTTTTGCATCAATGTTTATAAGGTATATTGATCTTTAGTTTTCTTTTCTTGTAGTGTCTTCATCTGGCTTTGGTATTAGGGTAATGCTGGCCTCAAAGAATGAGTTAGGAAGTATTCCCTCCTCTTCCACTTTTTGGAAAAGTTTGAGAAGAATTGATATCAGTTCTTCTTTAAATATTGAGTAGAATTCACCAGTGAAGCCAGCAGGTCTGGGGCTTTTCTTGTTGGGAGACCTATAACTGCTGATTCAATATCCTTACTGGTTAAAAGTCTATGCAGATTCTCTATTTCTTCAAGATTCAGTTATGATAGGTTTTGTGTTTCTAGGAATTTGCCCATTTCAACTAGGTTATCCAATTTGTTGGTGTACAATTATTCACAGTACTATCTTATGCTTCTTTTTATTTGTGTAAAATTGGTAGTAATGTCCCTGTTTTTATTTCTGATTTTATTAATTTGGGTCTTCTTTTTTTCTTAGTCCCATCTAGCTAAAGTTTGGTCAATTTTGTTGATCCTTTCAAAGAATCAACTTTTAGACTGATTAATTTTCTCTATTGTTTTTCTATTCTCTTTTTAATTTACCTCTACTCTAATCTTTATTTCCTTCCTTCTACTAGCTTTGGGTTTAGTTTGTTCTCCTTTTTCTAGTTCCTTAAGTTGTAAATTAGGCTTTGAGATCTTTCTTGTTTTTTAATGTAAGCATTTATAGCTATAAATTTCTGCCTTAGCACTGCTTTCCCTGTGTCGCAGAAGTTCTGGTATATTGTGTTTTTGTTTTCATCCGTCCCTAAGTATTTTCTGATTTCCCTTGTGATTTCTTCTTTGATCCACTGGTTATTTAAGAGTGTGTTATTTAATTTCCAAAAAATTGTGACGTTTCCAGTTTTACTTCTGTTATTGATTTCTAAGTCCATCTTCTTATAGTTGGCAGAGATACTCTGTATGATATCTCTTTTTAAATCAATTGAAACTTAATTTGTGACCTACTATATGGTCTCCTGAAAATGTCCATATGCACTTGAGAAGAATGTTTGTGCTGTTGTTATCGGGTAGAGTGTTCTGTATACGTCTATTAGAGGCAGTTATTGTACTGTTTAAGTCCTCTGTTTCCTTACTTATATTGTCTGGTTGTTCTACCCATTATTGAGAGTGGGGTATTGAAGTCTCCAACTATTATTGTGAAACTATTTCTCCCTTCAATTCTGTCTGATATTTTTTCGTATATTTTAATGGTCTATCATTGGTATATAAGTGTTTATAACTGTTATATCTTATTGTTGTAGTGAATGTTTTATTATATATTATCTGTCTCTTGTAATCTTTCTAAATTTAAAGTCTATTTTGTCTCACATTAGTACAGCTACTTCTGCTCTTTCTTGGTTACTATTTGCATGGAATATCTTTTACCATCCTTTTATTTCAATCTATTTGTGTCTTTGGATCTAAAGTAATTCTCTTGTAGACAACCCATAGTTGGATCCTACAATTTCCTCCATTCTGCCAATGTGTCTTTTGGAGAGTTTAATCCATTTACATTTAAAGTAATTACTGATAAGGAGGGACTACTGTCATTTTGCTATTTGTTTTCTATATGTTTTGCAGTTTTTTGGCCCTCATTTCCCACATTATTGTCCTCTTATGTGTTGATTTTTTAGCAGTGAAATGTTTAAATTCCTTTCTCATTTCCTTTTATGTTTACTCTATGGTGGTTCTATGCAGACTACATTGAACACTCTGAAGTTATAACACTCTAATTTGAATTTATACCATCTTAACTTCAATAGAATACAAAAACTCTGCTCCTTACAGCTCCTTTCCCACCCCTTTTGGTTGCTGACGTCACAAAAATACATCTTTACATGTCATGTGCTCCAAAACATAAACTAATAATGCTTTTAAATCCATGAGTCTCCTATATAGAAAATTAGATTTGAAGTTACCAACAAAAGTTACAATAATATTAGCTTTTAGACTAATAATTGTTTTTTTCTAATGTATTAGAAATCAGTAGAAAACAAAAGTGGAGTTACAATCCATTATTACAATAATAATAGCTTTTATAATTCTCCATGTGTTTACCTTAATTGAGATCTTTATTTCTTGATTCAATGAGTTACTGTCTGCTGTCCTTTCATTTCACCCTGCAAGAATTAGCATTTCTTACAAGGCACTTCTAGTGATAAACAAAGGCTGTGAGAACTCATTATCTGAGAATGTCTTGATTTCTCTCTCACTTTTGAAGGACAGTTTTGTCAGATACAGGATTCTTATAATACAGTATTCTTGACAGTTTCTTTCTTTTAGCATTTTTAATATATCTGCCCACTGTGTTCTGGCCTCCAAAGTTTCTGATGAGAACTCTGCTTGTCTTACTAAGCATCCCTTGTATGTGATGACTGGCTTCTACCTTGCTGCTTTCAAGATTCGCTCTGTCTTTTGCAAGTTTGATTGTTATGTGTCTTGGTGTGGGTCTCTTTGAGTTCATTTTACTTGTTCGTTGAGCTTCTTGGATGTTTATATTCATGCCTTTCATCAAATTTGGGAAGTTTTAAGACATTACTTCTTCAAATATTCTCTCTGCCCCTCTCTCTCTTTTCTTTCTGGGACTCCCACAAGGTGTATGTTGGTACCCCACAAGTCCTTTAAGATCTGTTCACTTTTCTTCTATATTTTTTCTTTCTGTTCCTCAGACTCAATAATTTCCATTGTCCTATCTTCAAGTTCACTGATTCTTTTGCCTGCTCAAATCTGCCTTTCAATGACTCTTGTGAATTTTTCATTGCAGTTATTGTACTTTTCAGATCCAGAATTTCCTTTTAGGTTTTCTCTTTATTGATATTTCCATTTTGTTTATATATCTTTTTCTTGACTTTTCCTACATCTTTCTTTAAAGTCTTTGTCTAGTATGTCTTCCATCAGGTCTTTTCCAAGGACAGTTTCTGTTTATTTTTTTCTTTTGAATGGGCCATACTTTCCTATTTCTTTGTATGCCCTGTGATTTTTTTGTTGCAAACTAGATATTTGAATCTAGTAATGTGGTTACACTGGAAATCAGATTCTCCCCCTCCCTGGGGTTTGCTGTTTTTTGTTATTGTTTTTGTCTTTTTGATTGTTATAGGCTGTTTCTGTGCCAATGATCAAGCTGATCTGTAAACTTAAGGTGTTCTCAGGTCTTTTCTGAGCCCCTCCCTGGTCATGCACAGTCACTTTCTAATTCTCCACATATATGCAGTGTTTTTGAATGTCCTAATCTTTAATGTCTCATTCCCAAAACGGGAAAATGAGAAAAAAGAAGGGGAAGGAAGGGCAACAGCGCTTTAAATCTCCCGGCAGTCACTTCAGCTGGAGGAGGAGGGGCTTGCAACAATGGGAAGAGGTACAACAACAATGGTTGCCCAATTCTTTGCACCTCTGTGATCAGAAACAGCCATCAGCAATCAGAGCACAGATAAGCAATATCTAGAAGACAAGGTCCTTTTTGCTCACCCTGGTTCCCACAGGTTACATGTAGGTTGCTCCAGGAACACAAACACAGTTGTGGGCCATGAGGCTGAGAGGTAGAGGATGGGTATGCTAATGTGCTAAGAGCTGAAGTTGACCAAATTAACCACATTTCACCATCTAAGCCTTCCCCTAGAAGTTACATACCTTCAATAGACTCAAGAGTTCCAAAATAGTTATATTAGATCTTGCCAGTGCAATTACTGTCTGTATGGGAGACAGATTCCTGATGCTTCCTACTGTGCCATCTTCCCACAATCCTCTGTGCACAGTGACTTTTTAATACAGGTTGTTATGCCCATTTTGAGGCTTAGAAAGGTTGAGAAATTTGCCTAAGGTCACACCCTTGACTACTACACTACTCTGTCTTTACTTTGGTATATCTAAAAGAACAAAGGATATTCGAAACAATTTATAAAAGACTCTTAAAGAGGTGCAAAACATTTTGAACAATGGCTGCACTGTTGAAATAAGTTTTTAACCTTCACAAATGACTACTGTGAAGCAGATATTTTGTTATGTATTATGTGATAAAATGTCATTATTACTCCTTCAGGCACCTAAAACAAAACATTATGAGTCCTCATTTAATTCTTGCTTCCCAATTCAGTCACCAAGCATGTTCAATTGAACCTCCTTAACAATGCTCTAAAACATTATTACTTCTTCATCTGCATTGATAATGGTTTTTTAATAAACTTTATATTTTAGAAGAGTTTTAGATTTACAAAATAATTGAGAAGAGTACAGAGTTCCTATATACCCTATCCCATTTCTCCTGTTTAACATGATACATTAGTAAATTTATGACAATTAATGAATCGTTATTGATACATTATTATTAACTAAAGTCCATACTTTACCTAGATTTCCTAAATTTTTGTCTAATGTCCTTTTTCTATTCTAGGATCCCATCTAGGATACCACATTACATTTAGTTGTCATGTCTTCTTAGGCTCCTCTAAGGAGCAGTTTCTCAGACCTTCCCTGTTTTTGATGACCTTGACAGTTTGGGGAGCACTAGTCAGGTATTTTGTAGAATGTCCCTCAGCTGGGATTTATCTCATGTTTTTCTCATGATTATACTGGAGGTATGGGTTTGGGGGAAGAAAACCACAGAGGTAAGTCTCATTTTCATCACATCGTATCAAGGCTACAAACCATCAACAAGATATCACTGTTGATGTTGACTTTGATTACCTGGTAGAGGTACACTTGTCAGGTTTCTACAAAGCTACTTCATTCTCCTTCCACTGATAGCATTTTTAGGTCTTCATTATAGCTTGTCTAAATTACTAGAGAAAACTCAAAATCATTCTCTCTACTGCTAGTTTCATAACTCAATCTTTTCTGCACACTACTACCAGAGTGGTGTTTTTATTTATTTTTAATTTTTTTATTTTTTTTGTGAGGAAGATCAGCCCTGAGCTAACATCCGATGCCAATTCTCCTCTTTTTGCCAAGGAAGATTGGCCCTGGGCTAAAATCTGTGCCCATATTCTTCTACTTTATATGGGATGTCACCACAGCACGGCCTGACAAGCGGTGCCTCGGTGAGCGCCCTGGATCCAGGCCTGCGAACCCTGGGGCCATCGAAGCAGAGCGCACGCACTTAACCCCTGCGCCGCTGGGCTGGCCCCAGAGTGGTGTTTTTAAAATGCTGATTTGGATCATGCCACTCCCAGAGTTAAACTGCTTCAGTGACTATCCATTATCCTCAGACTATGTTTCAAAGACTTATTAAAAGCAATCAAGGCTCTTTGGAGAAATGACTTATTCCTCTGCAGGAGCAGGTAAGGTACAAGATGAGTCTGGAATATTTTGTTGCCCTAAAAGTAAGGAAATTCTCAAAGAATCATGGGGATATGTCAAAAGGACACAGCAGTCAAAGCAGAGACAATCTGGGAATAATGGATTATACTTCACCAAATAAAATAAGAGTCCATAAATTTACACTGATATAAATGAATAAATAAATAAATGAGAGAGAAAGGAAAGCTCTTCTTTACAGAAGAATGCCAATTAATAAAGAAGGAATAAGGGCATGAGAAAATCATAAGTGGATTTAAATTTGGTGAGGAAAAGTTTGGTAAGGAACAGTATATTATATAATCTCAAAGTGTCGAATTAATAAACAGAAACCTCATCACATTGAAGTTGGGAGGCCAAAAGGGGGAGCTCTCATGCCCTATGTCAATAGCAGAGCCCAACACGAAAATGAAAGACTTCCTCTTCTTGACTGGCAAGAAACTCAGCCAATGAGAGATTGTCACAACACAGCCAATGAAAAGCCACTACATATAGAACTCTCAATTCTTCCAATGGACTCTTTGTTTACAACAGCCCTCCCAACTTCCTCTTCCTTTCTATAAAGCCCTCCCAACTTCCTCTTCCCTTCTATAAAAGAGTTTCTCCTCCTTTGCTGCTGAGAACTTGCACATAGCTTGCCATAGTTGCAGATCCTGAATTGCAATTCTTCGCTGATCCTGAATAAAATCATTTTTGCTGAAGAAACAACTGGCTGTCAATTTGTTTACAGTCAACAGTACCTTGACACAAATTAAAACTTTCTAGTAATGAAACCTGGCAGACATCACCTAAACCTTAATGATCAAAGCTAACATTATCAATTATTAGACACACCAATATCATATACCTATCACATGGTGAACTGAGAAGATACAACATCATTGGTATAATTGCCAAAAATGCACAGCCTGAATCTAATCATGAGTAAATGTCTGAAAAACCCAAACTGTAGGATTTTATACAAAATAACTGGCCTGTACTCTTCAAATATATCAAGGTCAAGAAACATAAAGAAGGATTGAAGGAGTGTTTTAGATTAAAGGAGACTGAACTGAACAACAACTAAATGCAATACATGATCCTAGAGCGCCTGGTGTGGATCCAGGATCCAGAAACTGAGGGGTGGAGAGTAGGTGGGAGTGGGAGTTCTGGGGTGGCTGGGAGGGGGAGATTGTTATAAAGAATATTGTTAGGACAAGTTATAAAATTTGAACTTGCATTGTGGATTAGATAATAGTATTGTATCTATAATTTCCTGATTTTGGTTAAAATTACTGGGTTATGTTAAAAAAAAAAAAAAAGTCCTTGTTCTTACAAAGTGCATATTCAAGTATTTAAGGATAAAGGGCGCAATAGCTCAACTTACCCCCAAATGGGTATGGATTTTACTTACACTTACACACACATACTCTGTTATTTTTACATATAGGGGAGAGAGGATGATAAAGCAAATGGGGCAAAATGTAAACAATTGGTGAATCTGGATAAGTGGTATACGAAAGTTCCTTGTACTGTATTTGTAACTTGTTAAAAAGTTCAAAAGCATACCAAAATAAAAATAACAACAAAAAAAGCCAAGGGCTAAGACTTAACACTTACAACTTCCATGTCTTAAAGGAACCTCTGAGCCTTTGTACATATTACCCTTCTGCCTAAAATGCCCTCCTTCTCTTCACTTGGCCAACCCTACTTACCCTTCTAGATAGCAAAAAGAGTGAAATTTTTAAAACCAGATGATGTCACTTTCCTCAAAATTCTCTAATTGTTTCCCCTCAGGTGTAGAATATAAGTCTGGCCCCTGAGGAGGCCAATAATGTCCAAGAGAACATATGAAAATGTTCTGTATCTGTGCTGTCCAATATAGTAGCCACTAGCCACATGTAAGTGACTAATGAGTATTTGCATTGTGGCTAATATAACTGACGAAATGAATCTTTAATTGTATTTAATTTTAAAAGCCACAAGCAGGTAGTGGCTGCCATAAAGGACAGCAAAGCTTTAAATACTCCTAGCTCCCCCACCATGTTTCAGACCTCATTGCCCACCATACTCCTATTTACCTATGCTATAGTCACACTGGCTTTTGCTGTTTCTTAAACATAATCAACCATATTCTTGCCTCGGTCATTACATTTACTGTTCTTGCAGCTTGGAATGCACTTTCCCCAGCTAATCACATGGCTCCCTCTCTCACTTCTCTCAGGTGTCTGCTCAAATGGCACCTTATCAGTCTGTGTGCCCTATCCTTGAGTGCTCTATCGAAAAAAGCACCCCATCATTCTATGTCCTTCATTCTGCTTTATTTTTCCTTCATGGCACTTTGACTGATGGACATTATACTGTATATTTGTTCTCTGTCAGTCTTTTGCATTTCTGTAAGTTCCACACAGGAAGGCTTCCTGTTGTAGTCATCATTTAATCCCAGCAATTAGGAATATAAGTTCTTTGAAATGGTACTCCGTTGCCATCTCCATCAGAAAACAACCTGAATCTTCATTCTTTGCCATCCTCTTATCCAACCAGGTCAGTGGTCTTCTGATTTTTCTCCTCATGTACCTGCTAAAAGAATGTTTCCCCTTATACATTATAAAGACTTCTAAAAAAATATTTTTACCTGAAGTATACATAGTTGCAAAGGATGTAATTTATATGTGCTTTAAAATTTTTCCACTAAAACTTTAAATGAGATTTATCTCATTTAATTTATGGATAATGTCTTATAACCTAAGTAGCAAAGGCTGTCATTGCTATTGAACCAATGAGTCAAATTATATTTAATTTCTGTCATTAAAGTCTGTCTTCATTTGAACTCAAATAAATATATGTTAATACTTGCCCCCATGATCATCATTCTACTTTTCAATTCTAACTGTAAGAAAGATAAGGCAGCCTTGCCAAGTATTGGTCAGCTGTATAAAATAGGCTGCTCCATGAGATTTTTCTTGCTTTGTTCTCTCAGGGGACACTCCCTCTGGAACAAGGCATTCTGAAATTGCCCCCTTTTGTTTGGTACCCCAGTGATTTTGATGTCCCAAAGTAATGTACCATAGTAAGATTTGGAATGTGACAGGTTTGTATTCCTTTTATAAAGTGGCAGAAGGCAGTCTGTGAAAGGGGAGGTGGAAAGGAGAACCAAGCTAGCTCTACCATATGAATGTCATAGGCAGATAAATGTGAGGAAAGAATACAGATGAAAACTGAAAATCTAGCTACCATGCTCTGAACATTTTCCTGACCCCCAGCAGACTATGTAAAGACATAGGCTAGGCATCTCTTACATGTTATATTAATAACCTGTTACATTGGCATCCATCAGACTGTAATTGTTATTAAGCTATTTACTTCTTTGTTTTGTCACCCCCCCAACCCACAGGAACTTTGAACCTTCTTCAGAGCCAGGTCCAGGTCTAAGTTTGTTGCATATTCCAAGAGTGGTACTTAGTAGAAATGGATGAGACTCATTTTTTAATATTGAAAGGATTACTAACCAGGATATACATAAACAACTACTAACAACTAAGAAGTAGCTAATGCAGTAAGAAGTAGACCCCGCAATAAAAAAGGAAGGGAAAAAAAGAAGAAAAACATGAGGCCAATCAACATATGAAAAGATGCTTACTCTTATTAATAATTACGGAAATGCAAATTAAGTCCAAAGTGAGATACCATTTCATACTCAATAGATTGGCAAAAATTAAAAATAACTAAGTGCTGATGACAAAGTAGAACAATGAGAACTCATACATTACTGGGTGAGATTATGTTATAGTAGCACTTTGGCAAAACTTCGTAACGTTGAACATGGCCTAACCTGCAGCCTAACAATCCCACTCCTAAATATTTATCATAGAAAAATTCTCACATAAATATTCAAAATATTTTAATAGCATAACATCAAACTAACCTGGAATGTGTGAAATGGCCATCAGGAAAATGGATAAATTATGGCAGATTCACCCAATAGAATGAAAATTAATGAACTACAGCAACACAAAAAATCTAAGAAATGTACCATCATAACATCAATCAATAACATCAAGTCACAGATGACTATAATACAGCATGATTCAATTTTCATAACACTCAAAAATAAGCATAACTAGGGGCCGGCCCAGTGGCGCAAGCGGTTAAGTGGGCGCGCTCCACTGTGGCGGCCCGGGGTTCGCCAGTTCAGATCCCGGGCGGGCACCGACACACCGCTTGGCAAGCCATGCTGTGGTGGCGTCCCATATAAAGTGGAGGAAGATGGGCACGGATGTTAGCCCAGGGCCAGTCTTCCTCAGCAAAAAAACAAGAGGATTGGCAGATGTTAGCACAGGGCTGATCTTCCTCACAAAAAAAAAATAAATAAATAAGCATAACTACTTACCTATGTAGTAAGACTATTTTTAAAAGCAAGAGAATGAATGATGAATCCAAAATTCAAGATAATGATTACCTCTTGCAGAGGGGCACTTAGGCATGTGATGGGTTCATAAGTATTTGTTTTATTATTATGCTTCATAACTTAAAAACACGTTATATATATATATTTTTGTGTTTATCAAACATGTTATAAATACTTTTGTGTGTATTTGACAAAAGTTTAAAAAAATAAAGAGACAAAGTTAAAAAATGAAGTGATAACCCACATTCAAAATTAATATATCAAGTATAATTAGGAATAAAAACCATCTATTAGATTTGCAACTGGGAAACAATTATTTGTTAACATCTCAACTGCTACCACCCTAATCTAAGTTTCTACTGTTCTCTAGTCTAGATCATTTCAATAGTTTACTAACTCCTCTCCCTGAATCTACCCTGACCCTACCTGCTTTACTGTCTATTCCCCACACAGCAACCAATGTGGTTTTGTTAAAACGTAAGCCCTTCCTCTGCTCTTCCTCAAAATAAAAGCAAAAGTCTATCCCAAGGGCTAAAAAGCCCCATTACCTCTCCATCTCATACTCCTACCTCTCTCCTCTTGGCCTACTCTACTCCAGCCATCCTGGCCACAATGGTGTTCATCAAATATGCCAAGCACATTTCTGCTTCCAGGCCTTTGCACTGCTTGTCCTCTAAGTCTGGAAAGCTCTTTGAGTTATCTGCATGGCCTGCCTCTTACTTCTATTAGGTCTCTGCTTAAATGCTACCTTTTAAGAAAGGCCTTTGCGGCCCCATGGCTTAGTGGTTAAGTGTGTGCGCTCCGCTGCTGGCAGCCTGGGTTCGGATCCTGGGCACACACTGACGCACCTCTTCTCTGGCCACGCTGAGGCCGTGTCCCACATACAGCAACTAGAAGGATGTGCAACTATGACATACAACTATCTACTGGGGCTTTGGGGGAAAAAAAAAAGAGGAAGAAGACTGGAATAGATGTTAGCTCAGGGCTGGTCTTCCTCAGCAAAAAGAGTAAGATTAGCATGGATGTTAGCTCAGGGCTGATCTGCCTCAAAAAAAAAAAAAAAAAAAAAAAAAAAAGGCCTTTGCCCACCACCGGACTTAAAAAAACAATAGCACCCGCCTATGTTACTTTCTCGTCTCCTTACATAGACTGTCTTTCTTCATAGTTCTCATCCTCATCACCACCTGACATGTAATTCTGTTTAATTTCTCCCTCACCACACACACAGTAGAACATAAGCTTCATGACAGCAGGGATTTTGTCTATTTTGTTCAATATTTTATTTTCAGCACCTAGAACAATGTCAGCATGTATTTCCTACCTCTGTTCACTGAAAGATCCTAAAAGCCATGACACCCTAAATAATAGTGAGGACCCCTCACACCAGATTTTGGTCTCTAAATACTACTCCTCACTAAAAGGAACCAAGTCTTGGGGGCCAGCCTGGTGGCATAGTGGTTGGGTTCACGCGTTTCACTTCAGCAGCCTGGGGTTCACCGGTTCGGATCCTGGGGGCAGACCTACTCACAGCTCACCAAGCCATGCTGAGGTGGTGTCCCATACAGAGCAACTAGAAAGATGTACAACTATGACATACTACTATCTACTGGGGCTTTGGGGAGAAAAAAGGAGAAAGACTGGCAACAGACGTTAGCTCAGGGCCCATCTTCCTTGAAAAAAAAAGGAACCAAGTCTAGGGCAGAAAATGTATACATAATGAGGTTGGGACATCTTTTGTACCTGAAAACAAGAGAGTGTTTAGGGGCTAACAGGGTCATGTTAAAAAGACATAGGAACCATCCTAAAAGGGCTCCTGCAGCCAAAAGGAACAACAAAAATAATGACTATCTTAAAGTATACTGAATATAATTCCATAAGCCTTTAATAATACCCCTGCTAAAAAAAGAATAATTTAAAACATCATTTCTATTAACTCCTTTCTCTGGAAATTGGTAAATAAAAGGAAATAATGAAGCATTTATTTCTGTTTCCAGTAGGGTGAAGTTAGTTCTAGTTAATGAAGAAACAATTAATGAAGACAGCCAACTAATAAATGTATTACATTTATTAGCAAAATTGTGATTTTGCTATCCCAAATGAAATAATGTAAACAAGAAAAGTATCATTACCAAATGGATACTAAAGCTATTTGGTGGGAGGTCATGATGAACTAGATATTCTCATGGTGCCAAAGTATCAAGTTATAGATTACTCACTAGTTGCAAAGGGGAAAACATAACTTTATAATAAAAAAAATCTGACTGTCATTACCTTAATCCATCATGGCATCATCAATCATGGTATCACTAATAATTGTGAGACAGATAGACATTATGCATTTATTTAGAAGAACATGAGGTACACAATATCACCTATTAAGTATTCTTGCCAAAAATGTTTGCACTTAATTAAGCCTTTAAATTTAGCTCCCAGTTTACAGAAAACACAAGGGATAGGGAAGTCAAATAAGATCATAAGGAAATAATCAGACAAATCCTTAAGATTAGATATTTTCCATACAACTGACCTGCTCTCTTCAACAAGTCAGCATATTAAAAAGAGAGTTTGGAGTAGGCAGTGCTGATCTAAATTAAATGAAATATAAGAGAGAGAACAATGAATGAAATGCAATCAATAATAAAAGACGTTTTTGGCACAACTGGGGAAATCTGAACACAGACTGGTATTAGGCATGGAATTACAGTTAAGTGGTAAAAGCAATGTGGTAGGAGAGACAAATATTATAGAGATGAATACTGAAGTTATTAGGTGAAATGTCATGATTTATATAATTGACTTTGAAATATCTAAGAAAGAATACAGGAAGTAAATATGACAAAATAGTAACTGTTAAATCTAGACGATAAGCATATGGATACTTATTATTCTATTCTATTTTTCTATATCTTTGAAAACTGTCACAATTAGAAAAAAAATCAGATGAAATATAATCTGGAGCTAATGTCTATAAACTATTCTTTCCTTCACAGTTAAGCTTCATAAAAGGAGAATGGAATGTTATGTTGAGGAAGGTTTTGTTTTTGTTGCTTTTTTTCTTTATTTTATTTTATTTTATTTTTTTTGTGAGGAAGATCAGCCCTGAGCTAACATCCACGCCAATCCTCCTCTTTTTGCTGAGGAAGACTGGCCCTGGGCTAACTAACATCTGTGCCTATCTTCCTCCACTTCATATGGGACACCGCCACAGCATGGCCTGACAAGCGGTGCGTCGATGCGCACCTGGGATCCAAACTCGGGCTGCCAGCAGTGGAGCGTTCGCACTTAACCACTATGCCACGGGGCAGGCCCCGCTTTTTTTTTTTTATTGACGTAACATTACTTTATAATGTTATAGAAATTTCTGGTGTACATCATTATATTTCAATTTCTGTGTAGACTACACCATGTTCACCATCCAAAGACTAATTAATATCCGTCACCATACACATGTGCCCTATTTACCCCTTTTGCCCTTTTCCCTCCCCCCTTCCCCTCTGGTAACCAACAATCTTATCTCTGTATCTATATGTCTATTTGTTTTTGTTGCTTTTAAGTCAGAACTCAAAAATACCTTCGTATATTAAAGAAAATGAACAACAGAAAGAGGGGTTGAAGATAAAAGACAGAAGGAACAATTAATGGAGCAAGGACATCAAAGAGATGGGAATGAATAACATTCTGTACTTTGATTTAGCATTATAAAGAAATAGAAACACTGTATTCTGAAAAGGGAAAAAAGAAATATGGCTAAGTCTGTAAACTGGAACTGACAGGAAAAAAAGTTCAAGAAGTTTAAAAATGATGGCTGATGAATTAAGAAGTAAGGTAATCTGCTGAAAAGTTAGATATGGCAAAATGGGGATGGGATCCTGGGAAAAATGGTAAGGTTTGAAATAACCACTGTGAGGAAAGAGAGAACTAGTCAAGGCCAATAAATATATTCGTGGAGTGGCACTGGAGACACAACTTACTGCTAGCAATCTCGCTAACAATGCAGTTTTCTCTAACACTTGGCTATGTGAATACAGGATACAAAAAGTCAGAGGAGGTATACTTATTCAGATCAGAGGAAGGCTATTAGACATCAGACTAGGAATCTTGATAAAGTAGAGCACAGATAATACAAGTAAGGGAGTGAAAGTACTAGAGGGTCAGACATTTGATAAGTAAATAAGATAACCGAAATTTCAGAAAATAGATTATACTGGTGACACATAAGATCTAAAAGAATTAGTTATGCTGTTCTCTATAAGTCTTTTTTAGAGTAAAATAAATTCTCTTTTTTGGCTAGTGTGATTTTTTTTTCCCCCAAAGACCCAGTAGATAGTTGTATGTCATAGTTGCACATTCTTCTAGTTGCTGTATGTGGGACATGGCCTCAGCATGGCCGGAGAAGCGGCGCGTTGGTGCGCGCCCGGGATCGGAACCCGGGGCCGTCAGCAGCAGAGCGCGCGCACTTAACCGCTAAGCCATGGGGCCGGCCCGGCTAGCGTGATTTAAATGTGGTTTTACCAAGAGGCGGAAATTGAGATGGCTCCTTGAGGTTTTATTTTTTTTTCCCCCCAAAGCCCCAGTAGATAGTTGTATGTCATAGCTGCACATCCTTCTAGTTGCTGTATGTGGGACACGGCCTCAGCATGGCCAGAGAAGCAGTGCGTCAGTGTGCGCCCGGGATCCGAACCCGGGTCGCCAGTAGCAGAGCGCATGCACTTAACTGCTAAGCCATGGGGTCGGCCCTCCTTGAGGTTTTATTAATTGTAGAACAGATCAGTTTTTTGGTCTATAATGTCTCAACATGATGGTGTAATGTGACTGGTTATTAGAAATTTCACAAGTAATTTATTATTAATAACAGTTGAAGCTCATAAATTGGCTTGTTTTTACAAATTAGAGCTAACTAATTTTAATAACATAATTCTCACTCATATTCTAACACATTTTCTGGAGTAGGAACTTCCATGGGAGTATGTCATACATGTTAGCATACTGTACTGCTATCATTTTAAAGCATCTTGTACCACAGAAACTAGCGTCAGGAATGCTAACTATGATCTCAGGCTAAAATTTACATAAGTACTGGAAGTTAGAAGAATAAGAGCTGTTATTCTTAATTAACACCTTTACCATATTTCAAAAATTAATCTTTATGTGTCAAAACTGCTTATCTTATACATCTGACAAGGGGTTGATCTCCATAATATATAAAGAACTCACACAACTGAACAACAACAAAACAAACAACCCGATCAAAAAATGGGCAGAGGATATGAACAGACACTTCTCCAAAGAAGATATACAAATGGCCAATAGGCACATGAAAAGATGTTCACCATCACTAATCATCAGGGAAATGCAAATCAAAACAACACTAAGATATCACCTCACGCCCATTAGAATGGCTATAATCACCAAGACAAAAAACAACAAATGTTGGAGAGGATGTGGAGAAACAGGAACCCTCATACACAGCTGGTGGGAATGCAAACTGGTGCAGCCTCTATGGAAAATGGTATGGAGATTCCTCAAAGAATTAAAAATAGAGATGCCCTATAATCCAGCTATCCCACTACTGGGAATCTATCCAACGAACCTGAAATCAACAATCCAAAGAGGCTTATGCACCCCTATGTTCACTGCAGCATTATTCACTATAGCCAAGAAGTGGAAGCAACCTAAGTGTCCCTCGACTGATGATTGGATCAAGAAGATGTGGTATGTACATACAATGGAATACCACTCAGCCATAAAAAAAGACAAAATCGTCCCATTTGCAACCACATGAATGGGCCTGGAGGGTATTATGTTAAGTGAAATAAGCCAGAAAGAGAAAGACAAACACTGTATGATCTCACTCATATGTGGAATCTAAACCAACACATGGACAGAGAAAACTGTATTGTGGTTACCAGGGGCAATGGGGGTGGGGGATGGGCACAAGGGGTGAAGGGAGACATATACATGGTGATGGACAAACAAAAATGTACAACCCAAAATTTCACAATGTTAAAAACTATTAAAACATCAATAAAAAAAAACTGCTTATCTTAAACTTTTATGAAATACATACTAAGAAAATCTTCATTAGAAAGAAATACACAATAAATAAAAATTTAAATTCCCAATCCATACTTCATGCCTATCTTGCTGGTTATGCTAATCTTGAACTTAAGTGACATTATGGGGTCAACTGAGAGAAAAAGAATGTCAGTGAATTGAACCACACCATAAAAGTGGTTTTTAAAATAATAGCACACTCACATATATATACTTACCAGGTTCCTAATTCTAGTCAATGTGGAATGGGAAAGGGGAGTTTTAAGGTAATCCACAATGGTCCGATGCACCATTATTAAGAGCAGTATGCAATTCCAACATTAAATTTACATTATATTGAAACCAATACCACCAAATAAAATACTACAGTTCTATAAACTGAGAAAGAAAACTGCACTAATCACTAGAATGTTTTGCCACTTCTATTCAATTTCCTATATGCTTCAACAAACCCCCATGCCTAAAAAGCAAAATATAAAATACTTACTTTTTCATTTTTTTTGAATTATATTTCACTTGGTAAGCTGCCTGTATTAATTTGTCTGGACCACCGTCAAACTGATGTGGAATGACCTTCTGAAAGTGCTAGATATAATAAAAGAAAAATGTAAGAACTACTTAATGTTGTTTATTATTAACTAATTAACAGTAAAATCTAAACACACTCAGGAAATCACGAACTGACTTACCTGTAACATCCCTTCCATGTCGAGTTGCATCAGTTCTGCCTGATTCATTTGAAGAAGCGCTAATCCTACTCGAAACACTATTTCTAAACCCTGAGGAAACAAATTATATAAAGCAAAATTTGTCTTACTCTTCCATCAACAAAAACTAATCATTCAAAAGAATACTAAGGTAAACATTTAGGGATCTAAAGGAGAGGTTGGCAAACGTTTTCTGCAAAGTCAGCTAGCAAGTATTTTAGGCTTTATGGTCACTGTCACAAATACTCAACCCTGCCATTGTAGCCCAAAAGCAGACATAAACAACTCATCAACAAATGGGCATGGCTGTGCTCCAAGAAAACTGTATTTACAAAAACAAGTTTTGAAGGGCAGATTTGGCACGCAGAACCAGGATGAATCAACACACAAATCACAGTTCGCTGGTTCCAGACTAAACTAATTTTGCTAAGTGAAACAAATTGATATTCCCAAGATGTAATTAATAACAATTAACACTGGGTTTGATTAAGATGTAATTAATAACAATTAATAATACTTTCACATGCTATCTACCATTCACCACCTATCCTTACTTTCCTGTCTTATCACCCAAAATACAGAAGACAAAGGATCACTACTACATGTCAATGACAACTTAAAGGACAACCTGCAGTGTGTTCATGGAATAGAAGGAACTTAATTATACTTATTAATTCTTGCTCTTTGGGTAACAGATGCATTGCAACAATATTAACTGTAAGGTAAATTTTATCTCTCACTAATTCAACCAGGAGGTGACATAGAGGTTTAAGAGTGTGGGCTCCAGATTCTGATTGCCTACATTTGAATCCTGGTTACTATATCATTTATGTGCTGTGTGTCCATAGATAAGCTACTTAACTTTTCTCTAAGACTCAGCTTCCTCATCTATCATCTATCAAACGGGGAAACTAACAGTACTTGATAGGGTTGTTACAGGTTTAAATGACAGTATCCATACAACCAGTTTAGCATGGGACACATGGGTCTCCCTTATTGTTCTCTTCATTGCCCTGCTCTAATTAACCCAATGATTTCTTTGTTCAGCTCTTGCTCCTAATCTGCCCATTCACTGGCTTACCTCAGACATAAAGATATCAAATATCCTTGTCGCAATTGGTAGTGGAAAAGTTGTAAGAAAGATAGTCAGAAACCAGGATGATGCATACATTGAGGTATGAAAACTCTGAGACTGAAAATGTGCAAAGAGTTCTGGAAGATGTTCCTAAAGAGAAGAAAAGTATTAGTTAAAACATAATAAAATTGAGTATTTTAAAGCAGATCATTGAATATACACCAGATTAGCCTATATCAAACACAAAGATAAAATCAGGCATCATAAGAAAAGTTAAGACCTAGAAATTGATACATACAGGATAGTGGTTACTATCTGGGAAGGGAAGAAGGGGAAAAGGATGCAGAGTTGGAACTTTGACCATATCTATAACATTTGATTCATTAATAAAAAGAAAAATTGAAACAAATGAATAAAACTTTTATATTTGTTTAATCTTGTTGGTGAGTATACGAGTGTCTAATTTATTTTCTATACTCTTCTATAATATTTTTAAAAATTTTTTAAAAAGGCAAGAAATGCTATGTTGAAATACTTTCAGGTGCAATCTACCATTGATCACCTATCCTTACCTTCCTACCATCTCATCCAAAATACAGATGCTTCAGCAACTCTAGTAACTCAAAACATAAATGACACATTAACTGATAATAAACCAAGAGAGTTTAAGGTTGACAAAAACAAGCTTACTATTTCAGAAAAAAAAAATTTAACTAAGAATAATCTCAAGACCTACTTGTCTTTTTCTTTAAAATGTAAAAATATTTTGTATATCTCCTTCCTCCAACCACACATAGACAAGTTAGAGGATTTTAAAATTCCTGTGGGTAAGGCTGCCAGGGAAAAATGACACTCATAAAAATGGCTCTCATGCCATCTGAATCATTAACCTATATTCTTAAATTCTGTTTATCTAACTGAAATTTAAGTAAATGAGCACATTTACACCATTGTATCACAAGACAATATAGTAAACTTATTTTTATGTATAAAATGTATAAATGAAATTCAGAAAATTAAAATATTTCAAAGGTATTTTTCTCTTGATTTTGATTCCTCTTTCTTTACCCTCACATAGTCACTAGGCTCTGAGTCTTAAACTGGCAACATAAAAGGATAGAAACATTATTTTTAAAAAAGATTACAGCCTCACAAAAAAGTGAGATAAAAAGGGAAAGGCAGAGGAGAGGACTGAAAGAGAAAGAAGAGATAGTCTCAAAGGAAATGAACTGATGTCAGTGTCATAATGTCATGGGCTCCTGTAAGAGAGCATAGTCTACATAACAATAATAGGATATAATAGGGCATAATAAGGAAACTCACGCATTTGGGCAATGGGGTTATGATACATTTCGCACGAATGCTTTAGGTTTGAATATGAAAATTGCAGCCACATTCCAGACTACTCGATCTACTGCAGAGAGTGCCAACTGGGAAGTAGGTCTAAACTGTGTGTTAATGGACCAACAAATGACCATGTGATTAAAACACTGATTTTTTTCAATTGCTTTAACACTTTTAATGCTAAATTTATTTACTTGTCACTCAAACTAAGATGGCAACAAATATAAAGGCAATATGCCTTTTGTTAACACTACACTTTTACCTGTATCATGCATTCAAACTGGTACATACAAAGGCCCAACTCTGCCATACTTGGTTTAAAAAGTTCACGAAGTCTATAATCTTGCATTAATTTAACAAATACACAGAAAGCTTCTTCTTCTGGCATCTACATTAGGAGAAAAAAAACAACAACATAGGTCAACGTTCTGAGATACACAAATAAGCTCCAATATATTTAAACTAAGTACCCACGCAACTATAAATATTGTTTCAAGTGGCCATGTGATGCAATGTTGAGAGTAATGGACTAGAAATCAGAAGGTTCTAATCTCCCATTCTATCACCGAGAATGAGAAGTTAGACAAATCTTACAACCTATGAGACCAACTGCCTCACTTGCCTAATTCATTAATTCAACCAACAAATATTCATTTAGAGCCAGATACTCCCCTCTCTCTAGGTATATACCAGTGAACAAAGTAAACACAATCTCTACCCTCAAGGAGCTTGAACTTTCTAAGGGGGAGAAACAGACAATATATGGAATAAATCAATTAATACTTATGTCAGATGTTGATGAGTGCTATGGAAATAAAAAAACAAAGTAGGGTAACAGGGAGTGTTGCAGAGATACACTGCTATTTATGTAGGTAGGTCAGGAAAAGTCCCTCGATAAAGGAACATTTGAGCAGAATACTGAAGAAAGTAAGGGAGCAACTGAGGAAACAGTCCTGGGAGAATAATACAAAGGCCTTGAAATGGAATTAAGATTGGCAGCTCAAGGAACAGCATATAGGAGATTACTAAATTAGAAGTAATGTTTTAAGTATAGGTTAGGTTATGGACGAGAAATAACAGAGAATAAAATTACATAGGGCTTTAGAGGCCACTGTAAGGATTCGGACTGTTACCTTAAGTGAGATGGGAAGGTTTTCGAAGGTTCTGAGCAGAAGTGATACGATATGGTGTAAGTGTTAAAAGAATTTGTAAAATAAGTTTTCAAAGAATCTATAATTGGGGTTTAAAGGTATCAATTTTGCATTTTATGTGTAACTCACTAGAACATTGTATCAAATAAGATAATGAATGTAAAAGCTCGCTAAAGAACTAAACAGATTTTCAGAATATTTAGGCAAATAGCATTTATCCAAATTAAGTTGTCTTTCTCAAAATAATAAAATTTTGTAATGCTTATTCACTCACATTATACCAGTGTGTTTCAAAAGAGTAAACTTCAAAGGATCTCTAGGCATTCTTCTTACTGAAGACTGCTTCTAACCACAGTACATTTTTCCTGGCCTTGACACAGCCATGGGCAGGAGCCAAGAGTTACTCCTTCCTTTCTCCCAACACACACAGCCACAATTCTGCTTTAGAGATGATCCTTATTAATTCTATCAAGCCCTATAGCCCCACTGATTTATGTTCGTCACTATAAGAAGCCCAATATCCCAGAACTCTCATCCCATGTGGTTCTACTGCTCCCCTAATCTAACCCATTTCCAACCTTCCCTAAACCTTTTCCACAGCACTTTCTGGAACTCATAATATGCCATCAACAAAATATCCTACCTACATCCTCAATCTCTTTACCAAATGTTCTTTCACCTTCCTCCTCTAACTGAAATCTGGCTCTCCCCTAAGGTGGCTGTTTTCTCTCCCATAGCACTGGAAGAGGCCAGGGAGTAGAGGAGTATATGTCCCTCCTTGGACCTCACTGCCTCATTGCTATTGCATTAACTCCCCCTTCTCTCTGAAACACATGCCAACAGACAGTACCCATTACTCCTCTTTTTTGTAGCATCCACAAACCTTTGGGTCACCCTCCCAAATCCTACTCATTTTCATAAGGGTCAATTCCCTGGCCTAGCAGATCTCTGTCTTTCTTTCCTCCAGTGATCCCGGCAGGCAGTTATTAGCTTACGCTCTAGAGCTACACCGCCTAAGGTTCAAATTCCACTTAATAGCTATGTGACCTTTGGCAAATTATTTAACCTCTCTTGTTGCTCAGTTTCACCATCTATTAAATGGGTAAAATAAAAGTACTTACTTCACAGGGTTGCAATGAAGATTAATACATATAAAGTATTTATAATTATCTGACCTTGCAGGTCTATCACTCATTTATACCACACTACCTTTTTTCTGTTCCCAACTCTCTCTTGTGCTCACTTTGCTGCTTACCGTTATATTTATTCACTTACTTAAATCCACAATTACTTTGTCTTTCTCTCACTCAGTTATAATTCCAACTATAAAACTCCACCCTTAGATAAATCCAACTCTACGACTATATTTAGGCAGAAGCGGCTGGGTAAAAACAAAAACACTTAACCACGCTGGCTGGTCTCACTTTGAATTCAGGACCACTCATCTCAGTGGATCTTTAATGCTGTCTAGTATACTTTATTTCCCTAATTCAATCACTCTCATTCTCCTACACCATTTCAAACTCTTCTCTGTCCTCAAGCTTCCAAGACCTCCTCCTTACTCAGGTCTTAGCTAATGACCTTGGTTTGGTATTTCAATTTAAAAAAATAGAAGCAATTAGAAGAAAATTTTCCCATTCTCATACCACCACATCTACCATCCTACCTGCATCTGCACCCATTTTATAGCCTCTAGTCTTTCTCTTCTATCTATTGGCCTCGACCATTTTGCCCCATTCCTGTCTCATATTTCCAAGTGCCCACTTAACATCTCCACTAGGATATTCAACAGACATTTCAAACACACTTCTAATTTCCTACCCTGCCATTCCTCACCCCAAACTTCCACTCAAAAATCGTGAGTCATGACTGACTCCTTCCTCTTGTACTCCACATCTAAGCTGTCAATAACCTCCTACTGGCTTTACATTCAAATTGTTTCAAGACTCAACCACTTCTGACCATAAACACCTAGTCCAAACTACTGTCAAGAGAGTAGTCCACTGTCTGAACAATTGCAAGAGCCTCCTCACTGGTCACTCTGCTGCCTCCTTGTACTTCCTCCCCAATACTCTATTCTCCATACAGCCTGGAACTGCCAGAGTGATCCTTTCAAAGCATGAATTAGATCATTTCCCTCCACTGCTCAAAACACTCTAGTGGCTTCCAATATCCTCAGTAAAAGCCAAAATCCTTCAAAGTCCTACATGACACGACCCCAAACTCCAAACTCATCTCTCACCACTACCTTTCCCCTTCCACTTCTTCCCCTACCCCTCACTCCAGTCACAATGGGAAGGAAGCAATTAATCTCCCTTTTTTGTCTTATAAGAATGTCTTTTCTTCCCAACATTTCAAAAAAAGTTCCATTCTCTCTTTCCTCTGCAATAGCATTGGTATGGGAACTGGGAGAGGGTTTAAAAAATGGCGATATTTTAAAAAATAAGTTGAAGTGATTGTATAAAAAACCAAAAGGAGGTAGAAAAAATATTATCACTGGGTCCTTCTCAAAAAGACTGAAACGATGGTCACAAAATGAGAAAGTGTGACATCAAATAAAATATAAACATGACAAACATTCACCATGTTACTTTATAGTCATTCCTTTCTATTAGAAAGAATTCTGCACACGAGTGTTAGAGCAATGTGCTGCTGCATACTTTATGACACTGAGTTAATAAGAATCCTTGTCTTTTGCAAAGGTCTAATGCGGACAACATCTACCTAATTTTACAGGAGTACTAAGATATACACAAAACATATATCCAGTACTTTTAATTATTTTAACACAACATGTGCTAAATAAGCTGAACTTGCAAAATTTTTTTATCCAATTCTCTGAGCTATATTTCTAAGCTAACACATGGGAGGCAATATAGCACTGGGTATAAGAGAATAAGCTTTAGAAACAAAGAGAAGGGCTTCTAAATCTGGTTGCACCACACTTTCTAACTTGTGGCCCTGGGTTATCAAATAATTATTGTTATGGTAGTGTATCAGCTGCCACTGACAATAACAGTTAACTAAATCAATCACTGAATCAAAGTGAGTATCACTACCAGCACTGCCTGCAGCGT